>NC_087224.1:19251085-19453935 GCF_015104395.2 Macrobrachium nipponense | reverse complement strand
CATAGGTCCATGAGTCAGTCTGGCTATAAAGGATTGAAAATGGCTATACGTAGCCGAAATTCCGCTCCGCTGGCAACCCTGGGTCACTCATGGATGTGAGTGTGGGGGAGGTGGGGGAGGGGGAGGGGGGGAAGGGGGAGAACCCGCACCACCAAAGGACTCACAATAACTTCGCTATGAACTTCGGCGAACTTCTTCGCTTTGAAACAACCGTAGGCCGATAATTTTCCCGCCATTTCGACGTTGGGAATCGTCCTGAAGCCCATTTTGTTTTCTTGTCTTGCATTCTTACTAGGGATGCTTTCGTACAGAAGTCCAAGGAGTTCTTCTTCTCAACTTTAGGATATCGCTCCACGGGCCTCGAACAAAAGACGCACAGCGCAAATGACTTCTTGATATTTCTATGATAATTCCTTATCGTTTACCCAGACTAATAATCATGCCAGTGGCGCCATCCTATAATTATTAAAATGTAAATGAGAGAGGAGGAGGAGGAGGAGGAGGAGGACGAGGAGGAAGGGGGAGTGAGAGAGATGAGAAAGAGAGAAAAAACCTTGCTTAATTTATGGTGGTCATCAAATTTAAGACAAAATAACGAGATGGGATTTCTCGGTCTAGCGAATAGCAAACAGCATCTTGATTGTTATTATTATTATCATCTTTTTTTTCTTTTGTATGATGCTCCCTGTCTCTCTCTCTCGTGTGTATAATCTCACGTGCCAGCAAGCCCGATTATATATATATATATATATATATATATATATATATATATATATATATATATATATATATATAATTGTAATATCCACAATGCCCTCTTAACTTCTCAACTCCTTTGCTCTTTTTTGGATACGCTTGTCACTACAAAACCTTGAGATCCGACTTCCAAAGAAATATGAAGAAATCATGATATCCGGTAGCGGGAACGAGCATGCACGCCATAATCAGCAGGGGGTCACGACCATGAGAAGGATAAAAGTCTACATCCCCTCTTATATATATATATATATATATATATATATATATATATATATACACCTGTCATTTTCAGATATATTTTTTTTTAGCTGGAATAGAACCACCCTCACCATCGTAACCAAGTAGGCAATCGTTCTTACCACAGCCATACCCTCTGCTTCCAAGGGTAGGAAACGTATCTTCTGCCTCCACTTCTGCAGAAGGTCACAGGGTCAACAAAAAAGATAAAGAATACCAGACGGTTATTTGCCAAAGGGTAAAAATCGAAAATCGAAGAGATAATCCAGGATAATCAGGGACTACGACGTTACTAACTAAAACCATATAGATTTAACTATAACAGATGTGGAAGTTTAGCCTTACAATGTTCAAAAACATATATAAAACTGAATATATTAATTTAGTTGCTTATATTCATCTACAAATTTTTCCATCATCGAGTTTAACCAAACCAAGACTTAAGCCTAGAGCACTCTTATCAAAGCTCACAAACTGAAACTTCGACTTAACCTTCTACGGAAGTGCATGAAATGGTAAGCGATGCCTAAATCGATTCTACCAGGGAGAATTCTTCGTTCAGCAGAGAAGCCTTTCGAAGAGTTACGACGCATCACACTTCAGAAGTACGTCGAAATCACAAAAGTGCAAGTTGATGATGCATCCCGTACCCTTAGAAGCAGAAGATATGGCTTTAACCAGACTGTTCTTGGGGAGTGGAAAAATCGGATGCTGGATTATTGCTACGGGAAACTGAGAAAGGAAGCTTCGATTCAAGCTTATGAACCTTACTGGCGATAGCGACGGGGCTAAACTTGCCAACGTGGACTTGATGGTTAATTTATCGGACAAACCGGTGGATAGCTCTACAACAGCGGCTTTGGGATATGGATTAAGCTTCGCTGTTTCTGACTGGACTATGTTGCTATTTCAAAATCGTTTTGTTATTTGGGTAAATTTAGTCATAATACTGATGTCCTGAGGACATCAATGTTTGTAAATGATGTGTATGGTGCTATGGCCAAGTTTTCTCCCCCTAGTGTACTACCAGTAAGATTTCTCCAGACTTATAAAAAGCTTAAAAACGACTTAACAGTGCAAGTAACAAAGGCAGATAAGTATATGCAGTTATAATAATGAATAAAACTGACTATGTAAATGAAATAATGGCATTATCAAGTGATATTGAAACTTACACGAAACTGAGGTCTGATCCTACACAGACAGTGAACTCCCATTTTAATAAACAAATTAAGTGCATTCTAAAGGGTTTTGACCATTTAATTAACCAGTTTACACCTCAACGCACCTCCCTACCTTATCTAAGCATTAGCTCAGTAGGTTCAGTTTTGTATAGTTTATCTAAATGGCTTGTAAAAATTCTTACACATTTGGTAGGAAACATTTCTAACACGAATGTAAAAAAAAAAAATGTCGACTTTATAAACAGAGTGAACAGTTTAAATTTGAATTTTAATTTCAGTATGGTTAGTTCTGATGTGCCTGTAAATGATTTACTTGAATTTTTGGAGGAAGAATTAGAAAATTATGATATTCCTTCAACTGTTGTAAACCTCGTTAGTCTCATAAGAATGTGTACCAAAGATAGTAAATTTTGTTTAATGGTGGATTTTTTGTACAAAAGTCCGGTATGGCTATATCTACATGGAATTTTTTTAGAAAAAATTCTTACCAAGAATTTCCCCCCGAAAGTTATAAGGTTTAGGTATGTGGATGATATTTTCTGTATTTGGCCAGTTCACGAAAATCTCCAGGAATTTCTGGTTAAGTTCAATAATTTAGTCCCTCCTATAATATTTACTGTAGAGGAAGAAAGAAATTGTAATTTGAATTTTCTTGATGCTACAGTCCATACAAATGATAGAAATTTCACCCTTTCAGTCTTTCGAAAATAAACCAACATTGCCTCTTTTGTTCATTATCAAAATGGTAAATTCTCTGTTTTTTCTGGGATGTTCTAAAAAGCTTTACGTGTCTGTAGCCCACAGTTTATTGACGCTGAGATTAAAACTACTTAAGATAGTGCCTTGAAACTTGATACCCAATGACTTTTGTAGATGTAGCAGGGAAAAGAGCCAGAAAAATATTTTGTTTAACTAATGACAAACTTGACTTTAGTAAACATGACATTCTCGAATTTTAAAGTTTCTCAATATAAATGTTATTTTCAGTAATATTAATGTTGAGAGTTTAGTAATAAAAAAAATTCTCCTAAAGATGTTTCTGGCTACATATCTGAAATTCCTTGTAAAAAGTGTAATAAAATATATTTTGGACAAACTGGAAAATCGCCTTAAAAACGAATCAACCAGCACCAATACTATTTAGTGAGAACTGGTCAAATATCGAATTAATTATTCGTACATATGAGTGATTAAGATCATTCTATTAACTGGAGTCAGGCAAGGTCCTTAATGTCGTGTAGCGAAACAGTTAAAAATAATATCAATGAATCTTGTTGCACCAAATCAAATAGTGGGAGTGTTCTAAATTTAAGTCTTGGTTTGTTTAAACTCGATGCCTTCATAATTAAAAAAGTTTATGATAAATATAAGCAACAAAATTATCATAGTATTCAGTTTTATACATGTTTTTGGACTTTGTATGGCTAAGCTTCCGTTTCTCTTATGGTTAAATCTATGGTTTTAGTTCGTGACAGTGTGATCTCCGATTATCCTCGATTATCTCTTTGATTTTTACCCTTTTGGCAATTAACCATCCGGTATTCTTGATCTTTTTGTTTACTTTGTAATCTTTCCAGCTGTATTTCATTAGTGGTCCGACAGTACCTGAACAAACAGGAGAAAGTGCTTGATACAGACCTAGCTGCCATTTTTCTGTGGTATTTGCTCATATAACAAAGTCACGTGCATCTACTGTGATTTTTTAAGCATATATATATATATATATATATATATATATATATTATATATAATATATACTATCTATATATCTATAAATATCACCTATATATATATAATATATTATATAATAATATTATATATATACAGTGGAACCCCCGTATTCGCGTCCTCCGGATTCGCGGACTCACACATTTGCGGATTTCTCTCGAGAATGTTTCCCTGCATTATTTGCAGAAAATTAGCGCATTCGCAGTATTTTTCTATGAGAAATCTCCATACATTCCTGGTTTTTTTCATCAATTTCATCATAAAATGCACTTTTTGTGATAAAACTATTAAAAAAACCAAGTATGAACATTTTTAGTGGTTTTTCTTGAGGTTTAACTAACAAAATAGACTGTTTTTAGCATTTTTATAGGGGTTCCAAACATTTGCGGGTTCTAACTGTTTCACAGGGAGGTCTGGTATGCATCCCCCGCGAATACGGCGGGACCCCTGTATATATATATATATATATATATATCTATATATTAATATTATATATATATATCTAATTTATATAATATATCATATATATATATATATATTAATATATATATACGTATATGATAATAATAATCGATTATATAATTATATTTATATATATATATATATATATGTTATATATACATATAATAAACTGAAATCACAAAAATTTAGAATGTGATGAATATTAGATAAATAAAGGTAGAACCACAAAGGAAAAATAAAGAATGGAGTTGCTGCGAGATCTTTTGACTCAACGTCCTTTACTTGGCAGACTGAGAACATGAGTGTACAAGGAAGGGCCATATAAATGACTGATAGGGATTATAGACGAAATAAGTACCCAGAATCCAACACACCTGGAGAATTAGTAACCTTCCCAAAACGAACATAAATATGGGTACAATTTCAGAGGTTTACAAAAAGACTCCAACTGCTCAGAATCAGGTACAAGGCAATTAAAGGATTATATAGGGCGGCAACTGACCACATAACAATTTTTGATAAACAATAAAAACTTTTTTTTTTTTTTTTGCAAGCTCAACTTATTCAACATACACATATACAAAGATAATATCTATAAGGCAACTGATTTGTATTTAAAATCTGTGACTGTATCTTTAAGGTCATTCTTAAACACGTTACTTAAGTAAACAAGGTTCCAAATAATACATGTCCACAACTGACATTAAAATCACAATTGGAAGTAAGAATAAGATGTATAATGGCAGATTCTTAAAGATTTCGTGACAAGACATCTTTTGATCTTGCAATTACTGAACTGCTGATCCAATTTATACGGGAGCGGTCATTTTCACTTAAATGAATGATATTGCATTAGATGTTTGCCCAGTTTTGACAGAATATTCATGCTGTTTTATTCTTACTTCTAAGCCCATACTAGATTGTCCGATATAAAAGAGAGGGCAGTCCATATATAAATTTTATATATTATGTTGTTGCTTTCCCTGCTTAGCAAAGGACGTGGAGTCGAAAGATCTCGCAGCACTCACTGTTTCATTTTCCTCCGTGGCTTTTAATTTTATTATATATGTGCATATATATAGTTAATATCAATAATTATTTTAATATATAATATATATAATAATATATATATATCTATATATATATATATATAATATATCGAGCTACAATGTCCTTTAATATCTAATTCGCTCTACCTCGGAATTAATATATTTTCATATATGCTTAACCGAAGGGGAAGGTTTTTTTCTCGATAATAGATTTACCTGTACTTGGGCGCAAACGCCGGTACATTCAAATCCAGGCACATCAGTGAAGCTCTTCCACCCCACCTCTCGCGGTGGTGGGGTGGAAGAGCTTCACTGACGTGCCTGGATTTGAATGTACCTGCGTTCGCGCCCAAGTACAGGTAAATCTATCATCGAGAAAAAAATTCCCCTTCGGTTAAGCATATATGAAAATATATTAATTCCGAGGTAGAGCGAATTAGATATTAAAGGACATTGTAGCTCGAGATATGTATATGAATCACGGTAATGTGATATGACTTTTATATATATATATATATATATATATATATATATATATATATATATATACTATATAGTTTATAATTCTGCATGCTGGCACATGTGGTTATGTACACCAAGGAAGACTGGGGACATCATACACAAAAATAATTATATAAGACTGTTTGCTTTTCCCATCTCATTATTTTCTTAATTAAAATTTTATGACAACCATAAATTATGCAACATTATCTCTCTCTCTCTCTCTCTCGTTAACAATATACACCTAACAAAAGACAAGGTTTGTACCCTCATAAGAACAATGGGTGAAATATGGTGAATATCAAATCGTGAAAAACTGTACTGTGTATTTCCATTTGTCTTAGTGTCATCATCAATTAATGTAAGACTTTTTGTGAACTCTAAGAAACAACTTCTCCTATGAAGAGATGAACTTTAGATAAGACTCAGACTTCGAAGATTTTCAATATGGTAGTTCCTGACTTATGGCGGGGGTTCTGTTCCAATGGCGCGCCTAAGTCGGTTTCCGCCGTAAGTCGGTGCTTATCAATTAATAGGCACCCTTAATAGGGCTTTAACGGGGGCTTAAGGCACCGTAACTAGATACCTATTCTTCTTGTAAGTCCCGTCAATGGCGCTTACAGTGCCAAAGCTAGACACCTATTCTTGAAAAGATTGGAGCGCCAAAGTCTTTTAATATGTTTCAAATATTCATTACAGTAATTGCAATTTCTCCATTTTGTAGTTATTCTGGGTGGGCCAAGTCCCAATTACGTATGCATTTCAGGCAGTCGGTTACGGGTCCAGGTTACGTCAGTCTCAGCTTATATCATTCTAAGCTTATGGTGTTTTTCAAATATATTCATAAAAAATCTGTTCGGAGTTAAAGCAGATGTTCCAAGGTTATTTCGTTTCAGTCTTATGGCAAGCTGTAAGTGACAGATTAATATTTGTACATTTTTTAAAAGAAATTGTACAAGATCACAGATGGCTCTCATCACTTTATTTCTCATTTTTATCAATTTTTTAATACAGTGTTCCAGTTTACGCCACGCTTCGAGAACAGAACCCTTGGGGTAACCCTGGGAATGGCTGTAGTGTTTACCCTGTGTACTCTCAAGTAGTGCTGATTAATTACTAAAATTTCATAAACTTTTAAAATGTGCAACAACATCAATGATAACTGTGACATTTAGATTCTGTACTTTGTGCTGTCGTGTTGCAAGTATTTCTTTATACTATGTGATTTGTACAGGCAGTCCCCGGGTTACGACGGGCTCGGCTTATGACGTTCAGAGGTTAAGGCGCTTTTCAATTATATTCATCATAAATTATTTCCAGGGTTACGATGCACGTTCCAGGGCTACAACGGTCATTTGGCACAAGAAATATGACACCAAAATGCAAATAATCAATATATTTGAAAGTTATTTGGATGAAAAATGCAATATGAATGCAATTTACATAGATTTCAATACACCCAAAGCATTAAAAGTAAGGTTTTCTTAGGGTTTTTGATAATGTTCCATCTTAGATGATTTTTGGCTTACAACGTGTCTCAAGAACGGAACCCCCGTCGTAACCCGGGGGCTGCCTGTATCCCCCCCCAAAACCAAAACAGGACAATTCATATGGAAGATGGAAAAACAATCTTGTGGTATCATTATAAGGCAGTCGTTGGGTTACGGCTGTCTCGGTCTACAGCTTTCTGACTTTACAGTGCTTGGATCACGGCACTGGTAACCTGATTTTACTACACCGTCACCTGGTTTTATGGCGCCGTAAGAGCCATTTATTCCCATTGTAATTATTATGTTCCAGTCTACGAAGTTTCTCAGGTTTCAGCGCACCGCTGGGAATGGAAACCCTGCCGTACCCACCACATTCTCCACTTCTCCATAAGACAACATTCTGCTTTAGGAAGATGAATTCATCTTTGGTTCACCTAATTTTCCACACCAAGCATGGCTGTCTTTTCAACTTTAGTAGTGGCATCTGTTTAGAATACCCGTCACATTTTTACTGACAAAATTTTGTGTTAACGAGTGGTCTGAGCAACAAATTCTGGCACCAACAGTATGTGGAAAAATACGTAGATTGATTTTCGCTCATTTATATTTTTTTCACTCATGTGGCAACGTGAGATTAAATGCAACATGTTTTGACTTTACATGTACTAATGTGCTATCAAATAAAATAGCCTGTACACTTAATTTAGAGTATTCAAAAAGCTAAGTTTATCTTGTAATGTGAAAGATTCCCTAAATCGGAAGGTTTAAAGACATATCACCTATACTTTTTCAAGTCAATAATCACTTTCATACATATGTAGATAAAATAATAGCATGGGTGGTTATTAATGATATATGTAGTGCCTACACGTATTACAATGTTCTTACCTCTTTGTTTGCGCTTGTACAGCACAGTTATATAACTTTAAATATAGTACTTCACTTCAGTTAACTAGTTCTAGAAATTCTTTCATTTATTTTCTGCCTTTAATTTCTTCATTGCATAACTGTAAAAAAAAGGATATTAGTAATGATTTTATATTTGTAGTCTTGGCCATGTTTGATGGCTTTATCTACACATGCTTTTGTTACAAATTCAAAACTATACTTCTAGTCAATGAGAAACAAAAAAAAAATCTGTCATGTCACTTAGTCTGAAGGATTTTGTCCTAGAATCAGGCTTTATTGCCAAGGTTACTCAAAAAGTTCTAGGGCATGACCGTAAATTACAACCACCCATTGGTATGTAACACCTCGTTTTCTTTGTGCGTCATAAAACTCAAGCCCAAACTGTATTTTCTTGATTTTGGAGCCAATAATGAAATCATCCATGATGTGACAAGAGTATTTAGAGGCTCAGAATGCAACCTGCTTTTGCAACAGAATAGCAAGGCTTGACTATCAATTAACCCAGTGCATTGAAGTTAAGTGTTCACAATGGTGAGAAAAAATTACATGATCTACTTTTTTCCGAGGTGCTTTCTGGGTGGGGTCGAGAAGTCTGTATGACCCTCATGCACTAGTGAGAGTGGTACTTTCTCTCTTCCTGCTCAGTAATTGATTTGAGGTACTTTGTCCCCTAAACAAGATGAAAAGTTGGGATGTTCAATGTAGTGATGTCAATATGTTCCTTATTATTATATTATTATAAATTACACCACCCAATTTTTGTCCTAGAATCAGGCTTTATTGCCAAGGTTACTCAAAAAGTTCTAGGCATGACCGTAAATTACAACCACCCAATTGGTATGTAACACCTCGTTTTCTTTGTGCGTCATAAAACTCAAGCCCAAACTGTATTTTCTTGATTTTGGAGCCAATAATGAAATCATCCATGATGTGACAGAGGAGTATTTAGAGGCTCAGAATGCAACCTGCTTTTGCAACAGAATAGCAAGGCTTGACTATCAATTAACCCAGTGCATTGAAGTTAAGTGTTCACAATGGTGAGAAAAAATTACATGATTCTACTTTTTTCCGAGGTGCTTTTCTGGGTGGGGTCGAGAAGTCTGTATGACCCTCATGCACTAGTGGAGAGTGGTACTTTCTCTCTTCCTGCTCAGTAATTGATTTGAGGTACTTTGTCCCCTAAACAGATGAAAAGTTGGGATGTTTCAATGTAGTGATGTCAATATGTTCCTTTATTATTATATCTCAAGTAGATGAACACTATTCACATGGGGCAGCACACAGGGTTTCATTGACTTTCAACCTCAAGCTTCCAAGAATGTTGGTTTTAACCTCCCACGCATCAGTAACTGACCATGATACAAAGAACCAATGATTTTTCATTGTCCTTGGGGAGACACGAACCCCCCGCGACATGTGAGTGGCATGTCACAACACTATATCACTTTAACAACAGACCATCTCCCTTAACGTGCTTGAAGTTGACATGTTTACAAAGCTGTGCTAATTCCATTCTCCCTTCTTACTAGATGTTTCATCAGGTGGCTGATTTTCTTCCCCTTCAAAAAACATAATCTGTAGATGTTTTTTAGCATATTGACATCAACAAAATTCCAACATACAGCTGGTCCACTAGTCTAGTGTTGGCGTCATGGCAACGCCACTCAGATGTGGTGGATTTGCACCTCCCCCAGGGAATGAAAAAACCACTGGCTCTGTATCATGATCAGTTAGCGGTGGGAGGTTGAAACCAACATTCTTTGGAAGCTTAATTTTCAAGTCAATGGCCCATTTGGAACTAATATTAATAATAATATTAATAATAATAATACCGTATTGAGTTTACTGTTTCATACTAAGGTTAACCAGATTGAAGGGATTCCGCAGCCTGAATTGAGCGCAATGTTAAGTCTGTATTTAGCAAAGTCCCTTCCACTGAAATGTGTTCAAATGCAATGCACTCAGAGTAATAAAAACTAGCACCAAGCTACTTGATGGATTTATTCCAGTTCACTATTTCTCATAACATTTTCAACAGCTACCGAAATACACAAAATAAGTACAAAAAAAAAAAAAATTGCAAAAATTTCTTCAGCGCAATCGAGTTTTCTGCACAACATATAATGCTGTATGAAACTCTCAACAATGGCCCATGAAACTTTTAACCACAGCCCGGTGGTAGCCTGTGTTGTTGGCACCTATAGCAGTGCCAGATACATGATCATTGCTAACTTTAAAGCTTAAATAAAATAAAAATTAATGAGGCTAGAAGTTTGCAATTTTGAAATGTTTTGATAATTGATGGGTGTGGATGATCAACATACCAATTTGCAGTCCTCTAGCCTCAGTAGTTTTTAAGATTTGAGGGCAGACAGAAAAAGCGAGGACAGACAGACAAATAGCCATCTCAACAGTTTTCTTTTACAGAAAACTAACAAGTGAAAGGGAATAAGAGCACAATAGGTTTATAATAAAACAATTGTTATAAAAAAATAACAGATTTATTAAACAAACCAATTTGCAGTAAAAGGAATGGATAAAGTTATACCAAGTAAAACATCTTAAATAAGGTTTATACTGTACATAAATTACTGGACTTCAGTTGATATACATTTATTAGTTATATATGTATGTTTTTAATAAATACTCATAAGTTCTAATGTATAAATTATTTTGACTGTCTTATATATCAAAACCACAACTCAACATCTCGACATGTCATCTATTGACTATTAATGTTCGACAATTATTTATTTCTGAACACAAGGGATGAGAATAAAGCTGATTCACATTTCATGAAATTCTTGTTTAAACCTTCCTTAGATGCTACTATAAATAGATAAATATCCACAATAAGTATCTTCATTAAGACTGCAAATCAAGATATTTGGCAGCGTAGAAAGATCAAGAACCACCATGTGTGCCTTGTCCTTACAAGAATTCCTCTTCATATTTGCTATTAGACATAATAATGCCCTCACTTCTCAACAGAGCTCACTTTCCTTTCAGGGCAGGTTTTTATAAATGTTTGGTGATGCTACACTAACAGTTTCAACCAATTGCTTTTCAAGGATGTTCTAAAGTCCATCGCCAACAGTTTCTGTGTATCGGTGACATACAGTACTACCACACTTTTTCGCGGGCATAGGTTCCAGAACCCACAGCGGAAATACAAAATCCCCTCTAAAAATGCTTATAACTGATAACTGCTTATATAACTGCCAAATACCATGTAGTCCTCAAACTAAAATGCTTATAACTGATAGCTGCTTATATAACTGCCAAATACTATGTAGTCCTCAAACTAAAATGCTTATAACTGCCTATTTAAAAAAAAAATGAGTGATAATTTTGGAGATGCGACGCATACAAAAATTCGCAAACTGGTGAAAGTTCCCGCCAGAATGTGAAAGACATGCACCACTACAATCTGTGACAAAGTGAAGCACAAAAAAAGTAGGGTAGCATTGCACCTTCTCCAGCAAGCTGCCTAAAACAATACAGGCAGTCCCTGAGTTACGACGGTCTCGGCTTACGACGTTCCGAGGTTACAACGCTTTTCAATTATATTCATCAGACATTATTTCCAGGGTTACGACGCCTACAACGCTCATCTGGCAGATGAAATATGACACCAAAAATGCAAAATAATCAATATTTGAAGGTTTTTTTGATGAAAAATGCCATAAGAATGCAGTTTACATAGTTTTCAATGCACCCAAAGCATTAAAAATAAAGTTTTCATAGGATTTTTGACGATGTTCCGGCTTACGACGGTTTTCGGCTTACGACGCGTCTCAAGAACGGAACCCCCGTTGTAACCCGGGGACTGCCTGTATATAACTTTCATCATGTAAAATGATTGCCATAACATTGAAAATATTTCCTGCTTGTTTCACATAACTTCTCATAAAAACTTTACCTATACGTGTATACAAAAACATAGGTCATTAAGAAGGCGATTCCTTTTAAAAAGAAATAACAGTGAAACAAGACAGACTACTCTTATACATGAGCATTTTAGAAGGTCATTTCTCAAATATGTGAATTACTGGTACTCTATATTAACATTCCTCACCTTTTTTTGCCACCCTAATTTTAACGAAAGTTTTTCTGCAGTTGTACATAATTTATTATCTTTTACGAGCTTGAAAACACAATGACTTTATCAGTGCTATTGCCATTTTTGCACATTTTCCTCCTACTGCCATCACTATAGCTGTAGTACATGGCCCAAATAAACAAACACAGCAAGATGATCTACTACAAAATTTTATACCTTATTTTTCTTAAATGAGATTCTTTTTTCTTGCTTTATGAAAACTCAACTTGAAACTGTTCTTTTCATAAACATAAACAGTCTTCTATACAGAACTCCTTTTTTTTCTGTATAAACTGTGGCTTAATTATTATCATTACCCTAAAGCTATAAAAGTACATATAGATGCTGTACATCATAAATCCCCCTTTGGCACTTACAGAATTGTAACAAATAACTTCTCACACCCTACAAATATGTAAAATGTGTTTTGTTTTCTAAATACAAACCTATTACTGTACTGTATTTTACTTATGCATGCTGCTTGATAAATACGTAACTGGTTACCCAAGAGATGGATCTATTCTTGATAAATGAAGCAGACATAATTCTCCCTCATCACTGTCCCTCTGCCCTCAGATATTGACTCCTAGGATTTCATAAATCTGAGGCCTAAATGTCAAATGCACTCTAGACCTAGCTACCTTGCTTTTCTTATTTCAGTCTTATTCTTGATTCTTGTCCTTACGCTGGTACAGTAGGTCCTCAACTTACGGTGGGGGATCTATTCCAGCACTGTACAATGTGTTGATTCCTGCTGTAAGCTGGTGTTTCATTGTTACTGGCACTTTAACGGCGTTTACGGTGTAATAACTTGATGTAACATCAAGTTACAGCGGTGTTAACTTGATGCCTATTCTTGCCGTTAGCGCTGTCAACAGCACCATAACTTGTGCAACATTAAGTTATGGCACTGTAAAAGATGTTAATGGTGCTTAAAAAGTGTCATAAGATCGAATCTACCGTAAGTCAGTGACGCACTGTATTTATTCAGTGTCTCTTTGGACCAAGAAGAGTGCTCAGCACATATCTCTCTATACCAGGGGTTCTCAATTGGTAGTTTAAAAAAGGACATTCACATTGTACTTTGTAAAAGTAATTTTGGTTCATTCCTTTCAGGCACTGGAATGTACACTAATAATGATTAAAAAATACTCACAGTAGCACGAGTCTTGAGATGGAGAAACAAATCCACAGTTATGTATATGTACATATATTTAAAAATAAATCTATACAGAAAGCTTTTGAGAAGGGGAATCGAACAGTTTCCTGAAAGCCTTCTGTACAAATTTATCTTGAAATATATGTATGTACATATACATAAAAGAGGATATATTTCTCAACTAATAACAATGTTAATACTAACTCTTTTTAATAAATTTATTATAATCTCAATTCATTGGTTGGTTAAACATGCATCAGAATGTTATCAGTTTTAACATAAAACCATTCTATGACATGTTTCTGGTAAATATGGGTATGGATGAATGGTCTTAAAATTCAAGGAGTGCTTGGTTGGGAAAAGATTGAGAACCCCCTCTCTCTCTCTGGCACCAACATCATCCATACATTGGTGAGCTTACCCTCAGTGCATGGGCAACAAGCTTCACAATCAGAAAAATTACAATCAGGCCAGAGAAAATAAGATACCTGTGCTTTTGAAACATGCCAGCAGACCAACATAAACTGCTGTGACAAGTAAAGTCGCTCCTCTACTTACGAACAAATTACATTCCAAACAGCTGTTCGTATCTTGATTTGTTTGTAAACTCTATTTGATATATGTACTTAGAGTCAATACGTACAGTACTTTTTATGTTTTTTTTATACTAAAACACAATATGTACTAGTACTGTACTATATTTTATAGAGTATTTTATCAATAATTTTATAGAGTATTTTATCAATAAGAATGACATATAAAACCTAAATGTACATTGAATACATTAAGCAAATTATAATAACAATACAGTAAAGTAAAGTTTTAATCTATGGTCACCGTTGTTTATATGTCTGAAAGTTATTAAGTTGTTAGTTCATAAGTAGAGGAGTGTCTACTATAGAAAATATATAAAAAAACAAACACAGTAATGCATGCCAGAGTGAACTATGCCCACTGAAGGCAGAAAACACCCTCACAAATACATATCATTAATTATCAGCCCCTAAGACACACAAATGTATGTATATCATTATCAGCCCTTAGGAGAAAATATAATTACATGTACAGACGGCCAACGAAGAATTGGCGTAGTTTCTTAATTCATTGTTCGTTAAGGAAATATTGCCATATGCAGGTGACCAGATTATTTACTTAACAATAAATAACATTTCCTTTCAAAGGTGCTATACTTGAAATAAATTACATTAGAACTGAGTAGACTTATTCAATGTATTAAAGATAATTATTTTGCAAAGTAAGGAAAATATATACCGATGGGTCCACGATTTCTAATTTTATTCTCAACTCTAACTTCGTGACAGCATACCGAAGATTTTGATTTGAAGGGTGCTTTGCTGCCGCTCGAGTTCTTGACTCAACGTTTTCGGACTGCACTGGGGTGTTGTCATTTCGTCTCCTACAGCCGATAAATAATACATCAAGGCGTTAACATTCTTTGAAAACGATGTTTAGTAAACTAATTTTGTTCCTTTGATCAATAAAATAATTAGCATGACACATTTAATGGGGCCTAAATTGGACTTCTGTTTTTCCCACATGATTTGCCTTGGTCTATTTTCAGCAGTATACTCTCTCGGATACGCAATATTAATGAATATTTAAATCGACTATATATATATATATATATATATATATATATATATATATATATATATATATATATATATATATATATATATATATATATATATATATAGATATATATATTAATCTACTTGATTTGACTATTCCCGTTATTCTTGTTTTATTAGCCATGTTCGCCTTTCTTCTTATCCTTTTCATAATTGCTTAACATAATTAACTCAGACCTAGCTATTCAAAGTCAAAAAGCAATCATAAAAAAATCAAACGAATATAATTCAGTCTTATTTTTTTATCGAATTCCTTGCATATCATCCTGTTTCATTTGGACACCTTGGAAAGCTGTGGGAGTCAAAACTGACGAATACATTAAGAAAGGCTTACTTTCCTTAAAGCTTTCTTAGGTTGATTTTTTTGTAGCTAATCATTTCTTCTAAATAGAAATTAATGCAAATTAGTTTCACATGTATACCTACTAGACCTACTACCATAAGCATATTATAAGTAGCTGAAAGGATAAGAAATATGAAAGGTGACGTTCTCGTTTAAGTCTATTTCATATGTTTTTTTTTTTTTCTTTCAAGAAAAACCTACTGCTTTAATCAAGGGTTGCTCTTTGACGGCTACAGGGTGTAACACGAGTGTATGCACATTTTTGAATTTTGTGGAATGAAAGATAAAGTTTCCCTTTTGAACAGAAAAAATTTCTATTTTATAAACATGCATTTTAAGGCGTCCGTTGTCGGTGCTGGGAATTTTGTGAAATAACCGTTATCATTAGTGGTGCTTTCACGAGGAGTTCGTAGTGAGAACTGAGAAGTCGGATCTAGTCGCCTGAGATGTAGAAGAGAGCGGAGGTGGCGTATAGGAGTGATGGAACGATTAGGCCGATGTTAATAAAGTATCTCCCAATAAAATGTATTCTTTAGGTTTTGAAGAAAAAAATGCATGCAGCATTGAAACCGTTTCCCTCCCTCCTATCCGTGGTATTCACTGGCCACCGATATAAAAAACAAAACTAAAAGAGTAAGCCTAACTGAATCTCTCATCCATCAAAAATAAGTTTGCTTATTCATTAGACTTATTCATTAGACAACTACCAAAGACTTCAAGTATAGATTTAAAAATCTCTTCCTCTCCATCTAAAGTTTTCATCAGACACCAGTCATAAGCAATGTCGTGACGAGGCACTAGAATTCAAAGTTCACAAATGAATGCTGCTCAGCAACATTTACACTACTGTATTGTCTTGCTCTCATGTGGTACTTCGAGGTGTTCCACCTCTAGGCCCATGTTCTAAATTTTGCCGTTCTTTAAACAATTTTATTCATCTATGTATGGTTCTTTCTGGTTTATTAAGCTTTCTTGATATCTCTCCAACAGGAACTTGTACCGAATGCAGTGCAATAATTCTCTCGCTCATCGAAGGATGTTTCTTAGACCGATAAATGACACATTGACATTAGATTCCCGTGCACATAACATCAAAAGCAATAGAGTGAGGTCGCCTGGTTCACGCTGTTAATTTTTTTCTTCTGTTTTTAATTTGATAGCATTTTGTGAGATTCCAATGTTTTCTGTAAAATTTAACAAATGGAATATTCAACTACCTTGAACTTAATATTGAAATGATAATTCAAGGACTATGTTTATGCGATACTACTAGTGATAGGTGTCTCCTATCTATTTGTTAATGTATATCTATGGTTGTGATATGACGTTTTTTATCACTTCGTTTCGTTCACGTCAATTTTGATATATGGAAAATAGTTTTACACAATAACATAACATAATGTTCTAAAGATATCAGTGACTGTTTTTAACGTCATTACACATGATTTCTTCCATCTTTGAAAAGAAAAATAGATAAATAAGGCATGAATCGTGCGTCAGGCAGGGTGAACGAAAAATTATGAAACTCTGCCACGAGTTTTTTGGCCGACAGTACATTACTGTACTATTAATGAGGGTACAACACAATAGTTACCAGTCTAGCGGGTAATGATCAACTACTACAATACACTATATTAATATACTAGTATCTTATCTTGTGACTGAATAGAGTACGTACTAGTATTCATGATCATTACCTCTATCAGTTAGTGACACATTGCGCATCTGTGAAATGTTGCCACTCATGTCTTTTCTGTGCTTTATCTTACACCAATTTCATTTTCCATCCCGAAAGTTTTCATACAAGGTCTGGATCTTCTAGTATTGTGAATTTAAAATAGCAAAACATTCCTATCACTGTTCCCAGACAATAAATAAACAGACCCTTAAGGCATACTGACATGATCCAAGCAGGTGACAGTATTATATAAAGAAAAGCAGCCAAGCTGCACAGATAAGAGAAAAAGTTTCCAGTTAGTAAAACAAAGAAAATTTGTAAGGATAACTCTATCCCTTAGCCAACCAATGGCACAGCAAACAATATGCATAAGCAAAATAAGAAGTTTCTTCATTGGGTGAAATATGAAATAACATAATAAAACTCATTCTAGAAACATCTGGGCATTGACCAACCACCTTCCAAAATTTACCCTACTTCTTACCTAATCATCTGACAAAGGTTTCTCAAATGAAAAAAGTCCTCCTTAATGTCAATCTCATAATACTACATTAGTTTACTATAAACAAAAATAATTCTTCCTCTCTACCAGGTTCCTAAACAACTTGAACTTGAATTCACCAAAAATTAGGATTCAACCCTGTCCACTTTCAACAGCCTCTCCTTCCAGATACAAGGTTAGCGGACAGCCTAACACTGGCCTCAATCATTAAAGCAGTTCTCTGGTAAGCTGGCCAATGTTCTTTGATGTATTTTACATTATGTATTTTCAATATCAGAACCAGTCAAGTCAGCTTCAAGAAAAGCATAGTTATTATGATCTTTTTTGTTTAGGATGATAATCATCCTGTCGAAAGAAAAGTAAATGCCCAAGTTGCAAAGATACAGTAACCTTTACTATTAAATTATTTACTAAAGTTATTTGTTATTGCACAGAAACTTAATTATTCATAACATTACAATAAATATGAGACTGAGAGAGTTCAAAATAGTACAAGTATCTACCACAAAATCAATGTTTCTTCCATTAGGAACATAATCTGGTAACGTCTTCCTAAAGAGACCAGCAAAATGCTCACCCACTGAACAATTTTCAGATAAAGACTCTGATTCCCAAGACAAGATGGAGTAACTACGTATAGGCAGGACCACTAGTAGCAATTGCTCCTTGGCCTTTCTCTCTCTTGAATAGTAGCATACCCTTCTTTGACAACCCCAAGAACCTGATTTCGCAAGAATCTCTGAAGACTAAAAATTTAATATTGCTCTAGATTCAAAATGCAAGAAATTGCATTTTTGGGATCATTAAACTTAATCTACAACTATTTTTTTTTACTTGATCGTTATCACTAAAAATTTAACACCACTGAGTCCTGTAGCCAGACTTTCATGATTCCATTATTTCTTTCCTTTCATCTTTAATTTATTTTTTACTTATTTTACTATACTGAACATTTTACCCTCTCATGCATCTTTTCTATCTTTCCTAATCCACTCTGATATTCCCAGCATTTTTTTTTTGCTGTATGTTGTGTTGAGATTCTGACTCCACTCCTTGTCCCATAGGTATCCTCTCGTATACTTTTACCAGTCTGCAAGCTTATTCTTCTGTGCAATAGCTCTTTATACACCTTGTTTCCACCACACATCTCTCTCCCTACATGAATAAATCTTTTCAGATGTCAACCTCATTGCAGCTGCCTTCCATACGTCATTTGTCAGTAATATCCACCTGCTTTCCATTCTACTACTATTGAGTAAAGTCATCATTTTATATTGCTTTTTGGTATCTCAAGTCTCTTATTCTGTGATTTTATTCTCCTTTTCTATGAACTCAGCACATCACAGTAGACGTTCATGTTAGGTCTGCCTGGTCATCATCATCTTTAACATTAAACTTCTCGGCTGATGTTTCAAGTACGTGCAGGTATACTCCACTCTTGCTAGCAATCAACTTATATACTTCGTTTCTGTAGCATTCTTGTACTGAATCTCCATCAAAGTTTCTCTCCCTGAAGCCATGGCAGGTTATAATGGGAATATTTGTTTAAATACTTGTAAAGTTCCATGTGACTTTTTAAAAACAAAACTTGATTTAGCCATTCAAACTGGGAGTGGGAGAAGGGATAGACTACAGTGAATATTACTCAACTCATTCTGTTGTTTCATAGAGCCTCATTGTGGAATAATAAATGTTACATAAGTGAATTGAAATCACATTCATGCCACGAACTGAGTGGAGATGCCCCCCACAGTGTACAGTTAAGTGAAGAAATGTCATCAGTACAATATATTACTCAGTTCAATTTAATTATATTTTCATTCAAGTTTCCAGCTAATACTCAGGAAAATCACCCCACTCACAGGTTGGGAAGTACGTAACCATTTTGCACTAATCTCCCTGGATATTCTAAAACATTGAATCCCACTTCTCAGTGTACTACTAAATTACATTTTTTTAAATCATACAATTTTTGCTTATCAATGGACATCTAAAATGTGAATAACAGTGTTCATTTGAGATTACAGGCAGTCCCCGGGTTACTTCAGTCTTGGCTTACATCATTCCAAGCTTATGGCGCTTTTCAACATAAACTATTCATAAAAAAATCTGTTCCGGGTTACAGTGGATGCTCCAAGAGTAGGTTTTTTCAGTCTTACAGCACGCTGTAAGCAATGGAAGAATATTTGAACATTTTCGGAGGAAATTCTGCAAGATCATGGATGCACACCTCACCAGAAGCAAGGTAAACCATTTGGAAAATTTTCAAGACAACCAAAGGATTAAAGGTAAGGCTCTCATCACTTTATTTCTCATTTTAAGCAGTTTTTAATATGGTGTTCCCGCTTATGTCATGCTTCAGGAACGGAATCCCCGACGCAGCCCAGGGACTGCCTGGATAAGGCAAAAATGCCTTTTCCTAAGTTACTACATATACAAACACTGCTCATATTCATATTGGTAACATCTTTTTGTTGCAGCAGTTAGTACTGGTTATTTCATTCCCCATTAGTACTTCTCTAGAGTAGCACAAATAATTAAACTGCTTATCATGGATACACTTACATTTTCATACTTCATTCTTATTTCTTCCTTCAAGTGTCATCAACTCCTTGTATTTAACATCATTCTCAAGATCTATGGATAAAATAAGATATAAACCTATAGCTGCTAAGAAATTCTAAAGAAATCTAATAAGGCATAACTTGACAAGTAATGACCTCTTGGTACAATTTATAGTATAGAAGAACCACATAGAGATGCTAAATTGTACCCAATTAACCTTGATTATCTTTTCTTTGGTTACTCTTAAAAAATAATCACACGATTTACTCTCCTCCTGATAAAAAAAATGGACTATCTTTGTAGTTGATAAGATTTGCTAGGTTAAAAAAAAAAAATCTCTTCTCATACGTGCAAGGAAATCTTAAAATCATACTAAATACCTGCTGTTTCAAGATTTTTACCCACATGTGCACCACCTACACTGACGGGAATGCCACCTTCAGTTCCCTGGCTTCGACCTGTGGACTACCTAAGTCATACAGAGAATAAAAAATTTAATTCTTCTTATTTATGGGGATATTAAATTGATGAAGCCAGTTTTAACTCATATTCCAGATGAGCTAATCTGCTAAAGTAAGCTACCTTGGTGCACAGCACTTGACTGAAAATGATACCATGCACTTCCTTGTGGCCCAACAATGAAAGATGGTGAGGTACTACACATGAACGTAAGGTCTCTAATAAATACTACCAGTTTATGAATAGAGGTTAGACTATTATCCTTAGTTGTGAAGTCTAAGCTCGTGAAATACTGTATCACATCATACTACGTACCGTAATATAAAGTTATGAGGTATTCTGACAGCTTCAAAGTGCAATCAGTTCATGAATACCAGAATACTACAGAGATAGTGTTTTAAGAACTTCACTTAGATCAGTAATGCCAACTTTTAAATTTATGTACCGTATTACATACCTCCTAATCAACAATTACTTATCCACATCCCCAAATAATACATCTTCAAGTGTATTTACCATACATAAATACATAACAAACATATATATTTCATAAATATATTTTCTATAAGGAAGACTTAAAGCTTAAATAGGCAAATGATTATGTAATATGATGGATGAAACAGAAATGGAGCGATATACAGTTAAGGTAGGATTTAAAAATGAAGCTGAACAAACAAATGTCCTACACTTTTAAATATACAAAAATATTCTTAAAACTAAAGCATCTCAACAGGATTTTGGCTTCAAAATACGGTATTTTCTGCACACTACGAAAGTCCACTCCTGGCCATTCTTCATCCCTTCCCATGGAAATGCAAACCAAAGCCCAAACAATCAGCCAAATCACAAGTATGACCTAACAAGGCAATTTGACCTTCTCTAAAGAATGCTCTTGGCAAAAACCACCATCACCACCAATGGCATCCATTAAAAACTAGATTCTTCACTCCTCTTAACTGCCACAATTCACTGAAATAAGTGATTCCGGTTATAGCACACTTACTTAATAATATTACACTATACACCATAACATGATATAAGTTCTGGAAGAAATCGTAATACTATTTACTATTGCATGAATGAATTGCTTTAAAATTCAAGTTCCAACTCCGCATTCCAACCCCTAACACTAGGCTATGGCCCCAGTTACCTCAACAGTAATTGGCAGAGAGTGCAACACCTATAACTCTTACACTACAGCTATCGTCCCTCTCTTACAGAGAATCTATAAATAAACTGCATGCCCTATAAATAAGTCAACAAAAGTCAATCCTGAATTTGACTCACTCAAAAATTACTAAAATATAAAATGGCAACCATAATTTTATACGTATATCAAAAGATTAGAAAACATGTTGTTGTTCAATTAGACATCCTAAACTGTCATATACACCATAAATAATAGGTTTTATACTCCTTCTTTCATTAGTTCACTAACTTCTTCTGCAGATTCCTCAACGGGTTTTGGAATAGGTAGAGGGACAAATACAGCTGAAACAAGATTTAAACAGACTAGAATCTTCACCATTACCGGAGTTATATCAGGAAAGGTGCCCAAGGCAAGAAGTGATGTCAGCAGTCTTCCAGATGCATCAACTATCGCAAAATAATTATGCCTCCGAACCTAAAAAGATTTACAGTCTTATTTAATGTAATAAACATGATTTTAAACAATATTCATATTATATAAATGTGCTAGAATGAATTTTTGTCCTAATAACCATGACATTTGTTACATTTACAAACATTAGGTTACAAATGTTATTTTAGTGTCAAATTCATTTACCCTTGAAATTACCATTCAGTGGGAATTTATAAGCAATCCTTCATCAGTTGGACTTGAATCACTGAATGGTTGCAGAATGATGATGACCTTTCAGGGATGCTACCACTGACATCCCAGTGGTAACATCCCTGAAAAGTTACCGTTCCCCAACCATTCAGTGGCTCAAGTCTGCCTGGGGACAAATTGCTCATCACTTATAAACTCCCCTTTCATGTTTATTCCAAGGTTGAGTGAATTTGGAACAAAACAACATATGTAGCTGAATTTTTATATTAGAGTAAAAATACAAAAACCCACTGATATTTACACATACAGGCAGATCCTGGTTATTGGCGATCCGGTTTGATAGCGCTTGCCTAGCGTGATAAAATCTGCAATTTATGGAGCCATAACGGTCCAGGTTTCGGTTATAGGCGCCACAAGGTACCGATAATAGAGTTTAGCACCATAGCATAATTAACAGAGGTGCCATTAACCGGTTATCTGCACCAGTAACTGAAACCTGTTACGGCGCCATAAATTGCCGAGTTTCTGTTAATGAAGGTTTTCGCTTATCAGCACCCGCCGATAAACGGGGACTGCCTGTACCTGTACAATCCATGTATTTAGTAATAAGTTCATACAGATACAGTGGTCCCCCCGTTTTCGCGTGAATAGTTAGAACCCGCGAATGTTTGGAACCCCTATAAAAACACTAAAATCAGCCTATTTTGTTAGTTAAAACTCAAGAAAAACCCACTAAAAATGTTCATACTTGGTTTTTTAAATAGTTTTATCACAAAAAGTGCATTTTATGATGCAATTGATAAAAAACCCAGGAATTTGTGGATATTTCTCATAGAAAAATACCGCGAATATGCAAATTTTCCGCGAATAATGCGGGGAAACGTTCCCGAGAGAAATCTGCGAATCCGAAGAAAGCGAATATGGGGGATCCACTGTATCTGCATATATGCAGGCAGTTCCGAGTTTATGGTGGGGGTTCCATTCCTGGCGGCATGCCTTAACCCCAAAAATGCCATGCACTGGAACATCTTGATATTCCACTCAAAAGCGCCAGAGGGAGAGATTATTATATTGTCACAATGTCTTGGAACCTCTGTGATGCGATTGATTGTTACACAAACGATATCTCAAGGAAACACTTTTTGTACCATTTCAAAACATGGTCCAGCCTTAAGACATTATCCTATACAATATGAAACTTCACATTACTGATAATCAGCATTTTTCTAATCATACACCAGGATATACACATTACAAGCAGTCCCCGGCTTACGACGGGTTTGGCTTATGACATTCTGAGGTCAAGACAGTTTTCAAATATATTCATCAGAAATTATTTCCAGGGTTACGATGCATGTTCCAGGGTTATGGCGCTTCCAACACCGATCTGGTAGAAGAAATAACTCCAAAAATGCAAAATAAAAATGCAATAAAAATGTATTTTACATAGTTTTCAATACATCTAAGTAGAGCAATAAAAGTAAAGTTTTCTTAGGTTTTTTGACGATTTTCCAGCTTACAACGATTTTCGACTTACAACGCGCCTTGAGAGCGGAACTCCCGTCATAAGCCAGGAACTGCCTGTATATGCAAATGGTTTCTTTTTAATGTAAACTAATTCTACCAGATACATGACCTACATTTGTAGGTCCATAGCAATGGCTTGTTGGAATTATACTTTTAAGGGGGCTGGCCGGCTAATGCCATTTTTTAAGGACAGGACTTTGATATTCATACCATTTAATAAGGTAACTTGGGACATCTCCAAATCGCATATGATTTTCGCCTCTGACCTTCAGTTTTGTGACGCCAGGGCGATTTATCCCGAAAATAACCATTTTTCAAATTCTATCTCCTCCCTTGATATTTAATATTAAGACTTGGGATTACTACCATATCTTATCAAATAGGATATTTTCTAGCGCCTAGCTGGATCCGGTTAAAAAACAGATGAAAGCAAGGAATCTTGTGATATCTGGCATGCATGCGTATATTGGGTGAAGGCTTCACCTACGATCACGCCTCAGTCTTTCTTTGACCGCCTGGGCGAGAGTAGTGTTTTCCTCTCTTGGCCTTTACCCGGTTCATAGTCCGTTTCGCTTGCATTTCGTGTGTGTGTGTGTGTGTGTGTGTTTGAGAGATTTTATGGCTTCTTCTGCTCCTTCTCAGCCTTGTCAACATGTGTGCCCTGGAATTCCAGGTTTTCCGTGTTCTCATCTTTGGCTTCGGCAGTGGATGACCCCAACGCGGTGCAGTAGGTGCCATTCTAATTTTTGTACTTGAATCCTTGCATGGGATGCCAGGCATGGCCTTAGAGCAGTGGAAGTCGCCAGTTGAGCAAATACAGGCAGTCCACGGTTATCAGCAGCCTCGGGAACCAAGCTACACGCCAGTGTTGCCGGACCCCGCGTAACACCGTTCCTTGCGACTGCAGCTCCTTGGGAATCTTATTATATGGACAACCAAATACAACTGCACTGCATTTTCAGAAGAGATGGGAATTAGGATAAAACAACTGCTGATTCTGATGTGACACTGACAAGGAAATAAAGATGAAAGGGACAGAAATATGACCAGATGAGCATGTGATCTTAGACACCCAAGTCTTCTGGAGATAGGACGTGAGACCTTTAGGCAGTGAAAGAGAAAGGTGTCTTTTATATAATGACTGCTTTGCTTCTACTTCAAACAGCTACTCAGGGGGGTTTTCCAAACCTGGGCAAAACTGGAAGCGTCAAAGGGAGGTGTTTGTAAATCATAGGAACACACTGAACTTGGGTCAGAAGAATATACATTATTTTAATACAAGTAGTTCCAAACACATTATCCCTCATAACATAATAAACCTCGTTAAATAGAAAACTCAGTGCAAATACTGAAGTTTTAAATACAAATTAAAAACTGTTCAAGACATTTAATCATAGAAAAACTCTAAAATGTGGTCTAATAACACAACAGCAGTAATATTTCATCTAGTAAGACCTAAAGCTATATCTCAGAGATAACTTCTCAGTAATTACTCTGATAATATATAATAAAAATACGTACTAGCATACTGTGGCTACAATCAACATTATCATAGGTCAGGTAGTATCAATCTTATTTCTCTTACACTTCAGAATATTGTAACACACTTTTCATATGCCTGAATTACCTTTTCGAAATGGAAGCCAGTACATCATAATTTAAAAGTCTGTCTACAAGTACATGTGAATTATACACATATAAACAAAAACTTCCATCCTAGAAAGACATAATTACACAAACTAACAATAACTCTAAGTATCTCTTAAAATTTAATATGATGGTTCATTGAGTTGACATTGTTAGTTCAGGGTGGGAAGTAATTATTCTCCACATTTTCATCCTACATTATATCAAAGTTTGACATAATTTTTTTCTTTTACTTCTATCACATTTAATCATTTTTTTCATTACAGAATAGGTACTGTATACATTGCATGTCAGATAATGGGCATAATTTTTATACTATTATTATTATCATTATATTTCAGTATTTGAAAGCTATTGACATGGAACAAGCAAACTTAACGGGGCACTGACTTGAAATTGAAGCTTCCTAAGAATGTTGGTTCCATCCTCCCACCGCTGACCCTACACAGCAGTAATAACTGATCATGACAGAGCCAGTGAATTTTCATTGCCCTGGGGGAGACTCAAGCCCCTGACATCTGTGTGGCACTTCACAGCACTAACCACTAGACTATAATCGTTCATTTTATGAGCTTACAGATGTAGGAAATAGTGAAATGATTTTTACTAAAGAATATGCTATAGAAAAATGGAAATAAATGAAGAAAAGTTTACATAAAAGATGCAAAATAAATGTAAACAGTATAAAAATGATGCCCATTATCTGACATGCAATGTATACAGTACCTATATATACATAAAATTGAATAAATGTGATAGAAGTACTACAAGAAAAATATGTCAAACTTTGACATAAAGTAGGATTAAAATGTGGAGAATAGAGACTTTCCACCCTGATAAGGTCTTCCTGTCACTGGCAATTATGTCATATATGTGAAATAATACTTAGATTACTTACAAATTTAATGAACTTTATTTGTAAGTTGTGATTCTTACGCTGAAACACTACATTAATTGAGCATGATTATCTGAAAATATCCCGTTAGGCTATGCTTCCTAATGAAGAAAAGCCCTTACCATATAGGAAGTTTCCTTCAGGACTAAAATTCTTCAAGCAGCACATGCTATTCATCTTGACCAACAAGCATGCATAACTATCATCCCCACATCACTATATGACTAAGTTAGAAATCTCTGAAGCTAGAATATCTAACTCGGCGAGAACCTTAGATACTACAGACAGTGTAGACTTGAAAGAGAAACATTAATCGAGGCAGCAGTAAGAGATTTGCCGATAGCCGAAGAGAGAGCAGGCAAAGAACGAACACAAGCATTACGTAGAAAAAGGAATATGCTAGCAGACGAGAATTTAGAATAACCAAAACATGAAAGAGATAAACATTCGACTGAGTCGATATATCTAAATGTGTAAAACTTGCTAAAGATACATTATCTCAATAAAATGTCTATAGTAGCTATATTGTATATTATTAAGCCTATGCATGCTAACACCTCAAACTTGGTGTTGAAGACGACAAAATGCGCCTACGAAGCAAGCATTAACGCTTACCGATACGACCCTTATACGAACGCTTTAACGGTCCTAGGCGATCGCTTTAATGGTATTTGGCGAGCACTTTAAATGAGATTCAGACCATGAAAAGGGCAAAGTAGGTATTGGAGGGCACAGAATCCCATCGTCCCGAGAACTGACCAGGTTTCCTGGCAGCAGACACTACCAACTGTCGTAGGGCAGGCCTAGGCTTGGGCTACATACAGACGAGGGCACCAACACCTTACTTCTAACAGGGAATAAAAAAAAGAGCGCACAGTATGGAGGGATTCGGAACGTTCCCGTTACGAACTCAGTTCAACTGGTATTAGAATTGAAAATAGGTTAATGTTCTAACTTCTCATTACACTTTTCCTGAACCAAATGGGGAGCAGAAGGCGGAGCTACAAAGGAAGTCAATACTAGCCTACTAAAATGCCTAGTCTGAGTAGGGATAGCCTGACAGGTTTAAGTCCTGACCTAAATAATTGCTTTTGCAATCTATTAGTTTTCAGTCTTTCTTATATATGACCTATTCAGGCATAAATTTCTCAGAACAATTCCCTACATTCTTCATACCTAGTAGTTCCAAGATCACACTCTGTACCCTTGCCAGTACAAAGGAATCTTGATCAACTTCCAATTTCACCATCCTGGTTACACCAAAAACATTCCTACATAGCCTGATGTTATTGGTTTTACTTCCGGTGGAAGATATCCTAGGAAAATGAAATTACAATACCGTAAACTGGTGTAAAACAGCCAAACTTCATAGAATACCAACAATTGCTTAGCCACAATGGCGGCAAGGAGAATTCTGACAAGAGCCAAAACATTCGAAACACACTTGGTGGAGAACAGGTAAACTAGACAGTCATCCAGGCAGCCATTCGATTTTTTTGTTTGAATGCCGACTCGCCTAATCGGCGGGGAGATATAGCTAAATTTAACAGTAGGTATGATTCATCTCAAATAAAAAATTTTCATAAAAATAATGTCTCTAACACCCTTGGCATTCTCCTCATCTTTGTTTAACCTTTGTGTGGAAAACTTACCTTCATGAGAGAAAGATTAAGGAACAATCCCAACACTCCTGACAGGAGACAACCTGCATAAAAATCGTAGCGACTAGCATGGGGGAAACGAAGGACTTCAAAAGCCTCTTCCAAGTATAAAGATGCAGGGGCCAGGACAACAACACTGAAAAGAATCAGGAATAGGAGCGTAAGACATAAATACAGCTTGAAATGTACTGATGAAGGAAATGGAATCGTGTGACATACACTATTATAAATATATAAATTGTTACAATACATGGAAGTAATTTTCCTGTTTCAACACAAAAAACCATTGCTTTACAACTCATTACAGCTACAGTAACATCAATTAACAGGTAAATTACAATTCAAAAGGCTTATTTGTTGTTTTAAATGAGTCAACTGCCCGAAGATTGGGAGTTACTCCAACCACCATTAGCACTATTCTTCTTGCCTTGCTACATATTGCAAGGCTGCTGAAGTCAACTACGTAATAGTGAGGGACAGGTTTCATAGTGTCAAGTCCTTTGACCTAAAAATGGGTCTCAGATATGATGTCCAGAATAAATTACAAACCCTTCACAAATAATCTGGGAAGATTATGTAATCTCTCTCTTGTCAATGGGTGGATGCAAAAGTGATGGTATTGGATTAGCAAAGAGCCTCACATAATTTAATGTTAATTAACTGACCAGTCTCCATGGGAGTGCAAAATGTTTTCATATACAGGCAGTCCCCGGGTTACGACAGGGGTTCCGTTCTTGAGACGCGTCATAAGCCGAAAATCGTCGTAAGCCGGAACATCATCAAAAATCCTAAGAAAACTTTACTTTTAATGCTTTGGGTGCATTCAAAACTATGTAAACTGCATTCTTATTGCATTTTTCATCAAAAAAACCTTTAAATATTGATTATTTTGCATTTTGTTCATGACACTTACCTGCCAGATATATATATAGCTGTATTCTCTGATGACCGACAGAATTTCGAAACTCCCGGCAAACGCAGTGGTCGGCTAGGTGGTTAGTACCCATTCCCGCCGCTGGGAGGCAGATACCGGGAACCATTCCCATTTTCTATTCAGATTTTCTTCTGTCGCCGGTCGGTAAACATCTGTTTACAGACCTCCGCTTAGGATTTCGAAAACTTCATTTGTCACTTGAGTATTTGGATTGTCTTTTGGTTTAGGACTTGGCTTAGTGATTTGGCATACGCTATTGTGGTTTGGATTTTGATTTTGGCTTTGATTTTTCTTAGAATTGAGATGTCTGGATCTAGTTCTACTAGTTTCAGAGTGTGTGGTGTAGAAGAATGTAAGGTGAGGCTACCAAAAGCCTCGGTAGATCCTCACACAGTGTGTGTGAATTGTAGAGGGCATGTTTGCTTGTTGGATGATAGGTGCAAAGAATGTGACAGAATTAGGAGGTCTTCCTCTAGGAGTGCTTCTGTTAAAAGTCAAAGTAAAGTTGCTCAATCTAACATAAATGTAGAACATGTTACGCATAACCCTATAATTTCTCCTTCAGATAAGGAAGTGATTGTTACCGAAGGGAATGCCCTTTCTACCATTTTAGAATCGATTCAGAACCTTGAATCGAAAATGAAAGTGCTACAATCTAATGTGCAAAAGTGTAGTGATAATGTTAGTGCCCCTAGTGAAGTGGAGGGGGCGTCAGATCGGTCCTATAATGCTCCAGGTTGAGACCTCTGTCGGACTCCCAGAACACAGGGAATGGACATGTCGAAGGCCGAAGGAGGGTTACGGGAATTAAACACCGGTCTGGCGTCCCTTCGGCAGATCCTGAAGACGCATCCCAGGCTGCCAAAGATCGCGCGCAAGCTCGAACCTTGAAGGAATGCTTCTCTTCCTCCGAGACGTCCTCACCTCACCATGGGTGGGAATCTCGGAAGACCTCTCCGACTGAGAGTGGTAAGGAAGACGTAAGGTGTCGCACTGGCGGCCATCGTCTTTCTCGCCCTCTTAGGAAAGGTTTTACGGAAGAGTACGCAGCCTCTCCAAGTGAGAGTGGTAAGGAAGACGTAAGACGTCGCACTGGCGGCCATCGTCTTTCTCGCCCTCTTAGGAAAGGTATGATGGAAGAGGACGCTTCATCGTTGGGGGAGATCGAGAGCGTTCCTCCGCCCTGCGATTTAACGCTTTTCGGTCTTCTTCTCCGGAAGACTTCGAAGACAGTATCCCGCACAAGAGATTTAGGACGCTTTCTGAGCATCCTGATTCGAGTCCGGAGAGAAGGAAGAAGGCGTCCCCTCGCCCATCTTATTCTCAAAGGTTCATTCCATCATATGGTTCTTCACCATCAAAAAAGACCCTCGAAGCGATTCGTCAACAGTTGGATGCGTTTTTCGCCAAGAAAGAAGAAAGATCACGTAGTCGTAAAAAAGATCTATGGCTACCCGTCAAGAAATCTAGACGTTCTCCTGCGGCTTCTCTTCGTTCTTCGTCATCTTCTGATTCGTCGCCTTCTAGACCTCATCGACTCAATCAGGAACGCGCAAGCAGTCCTGCTGAGAGAGTCTCTAGAAGTATTGGCGGTAAAGAAAAAGACAATAGGTGCCGCACAGGCGGCCGCCGTCGTCTTTTCCAAGGGTCGAAGAACGTTCAGAAGGATCGCTCAGAAATAGAATTGGGAGGAATTGATCTTGGCTTACAGGAAGAGAATATTCAACAAAAGAAACGCTTTGCTAACCAGGACGCTCGTAAGGACGCTTCTCGGGACGCTCGGTGTCGTAAACGTCGGCTGGAGAGACTTCAGACGCACGATATTAGTTCAGAAGAAGGATATGAAGATGCATATGAGGAACGCGTTTTTGAGGACGCAAGGCGTATTACAACTCAAGACCGTTTTAAAGGAGTGTTTACACGACGTCCATCACGTCAGGACGTAAATGAGGACGCTTTGGAGGACGCGAGGCGTAGTGCTAGTAAGGACGCTCGTCGTCCTTCATATCAGGACGCGTTCCAGGACGCGTTCCAGGACGCAAATGAGAACGCTTTCCTCCAGGACGCAAATGAGGACGCTTTCCAGACGCAAATGAGGATGCTTTCCAGGACGCAAATGAGGACGCTTTTGAGGGCACTAGGCGTCCGATGCTAAAGTCAAACCCTGGGAAGAAAAGAACAGGTCGCTAGTCAGAAGGTTAAGCGCCATATGCTTCAAGGTAGTAGAAACTACAATATGAGTGCTCGTCAAGAGAAATCGTATGACGTTAGTTTGGAAAATTCGGAGAGAAAGTCAAGGTTAGGAGAACATAGCAGACTCTCCTCTTCAAAATTGATTTCAAACACAAGACCTACGGTTCGAAAGGGAGGTGAAACTTTGGTTTCTTCTCGTTCGATTCAGAATAAGACTATGTCTCCATTAGAACCTCATCCTCTGTGGATTATAAGACTTTGACTCGTCTTTTAAAAGATTTGTTTCCCGAGAAGTTCCGAGCTCCAGTTCCCCTCTCTCCACCTTCGCAACTAACCTCTTCGAAGGCAAGGAAGACTCCAAATTTTGTCAAAATGGCCACCTCGCTCTCGACTAAAGGGCTTTTAAAGAATCCATGATTGGATGGAATCCAAAAAGACAAAGGGCAAGACTTCTTTTGCACTTCCCCCCACAAGGCTTAGTGGAAGATCGGGGAAGTGTACGAGACAGAAGAGGAAGCAGGTTTAAGAATCCCCGCTTCCGCACAAGGGGATTTCGCCAACTTAGTGGAAGCTCCTAGAAGATCTTACCTGGCATCAGCAAAAGTTTCGTGGACAATGTCGGAGATAGATCACCATCTCAAAGGCCTTTACAAAACTTTGGAAGTTTTTAACTTTCTAGATTGGTGTTTGGGCGTCTTGGATGTTCAGTCTAGAAGCCCAGATTCCATCTCATTGGAGGACTTAGCGAGTATTTTGTCATGCATGGACAGAGCAGTAAGAGATGGCTCCGACGAACTGGCATCACATTTTGCGTTGGGAGTCCTGAAGAAACGCGCACTCATTCTGTAGCCTTCACAGCTAAGTCAGTGTCGCCAGCGCAAAAAAGCAGAATTGTTGTTCGCTCGCCTTTTCTGCTCATGTTTTTCCACAATCAATGGTAAAGGAATTTATCAGTAAATCTCCAAGAACGAGCGACGCAGGACTTATTGTCTCGGTCTTCGAAACGTCCTACTGATCAGATGTCTTCAAGAACACGCAAGCTTCTAGGAAGAATTATAAGCCCTTTCGTGGAAGAGCCTCTTCAAGAGCTGCTGCTCGAGGAGGAGTTTCCCTAGGGCAGAGCCCCCTCAAAACCAGGGGAAAGAAATGGAATTTTTATTCTAAAATTAATATTAATAATACTTACCTGTATAATTTATCTAGCCCTAAATCCCCAAAAACCGCACCAAAATTTACCACATTGGCAACCCTGTTACCTCCTATCTGTCCGCCAGTTGGCAACACTGTCGTTGACAGATACGAAAAACCTTCCCTCAAATCAGTTGTGATAGGCAGATCGTAGGGGTAGGATGGGTGGGACTAGATAAATTATACAGGTAAGTATTATTAATATTATTTTAGAATAAAAATTCCATATTAATAAACATTACCTTAATATAATTTATCTAGCCCGATTAACCACATTGAAAAGGAGGAGGGAATCTGAATACAATTTCCCCTTCGGACAGAATAGGAGAAAACAAACAAAGAAATATATATCATAGGCAGTCAAAACTCAACCCAAGGTCAAAGATACTAACAACTCAAAGTCTCCTACCATAATGCCACCAACTGCGGTAGCACAGGACAAGGAGTAAGTGCATAGTCAGTCCGTCTGTACTAAAGTCAGGTGCCCGACCAGGTGACCAGTCAGACGAATTGCGGACAGCAAGGCTGCACCCTGAAGACTATCAAGCACTATTCTTTCCCTAAAGGATGAGTGTCTGGACTGTCTGGGCGATTCAAAGCTAAGCAAACCTTGGGGGTGTATCAACGCAACCCGAAGTCGCCAGCAACGAATCGGCTCATGAGCAACTCCTAACTCGAGCTTTCTGGTGCCAAGAGAAAGGAGCGCGGAGCAAAAAGGCGATTCAGTACCCGAAGGACGAATGCCTGACAGTCCAACCTGGTCTCGTGTTTACACGATCATCGGGGGTGTATCAACGCAACCGACTTCGTCAACAAGAAACTCAGGGCTACTAAATGTCGCCTGATCTTCACACGAGTGTCTGACTCCGAGAAGACAGGTGAGACAAAAAGTAGATGGTGAGCGAGTCACCAGATGACAGCAGACGATCCATCGACTAATTCCCTGTCCAGGACAGTGGAAGAAGCAGGAGTCGTCAGGACAAGCGAACCAGTGGCTAGTCCTAGGTCAGCATCAACTCTGGGAGAAGCGTAGTCGCCAGTGCCGACAACCCAGTGGCTGGAACCATTTCACACTGAAAATGGAAGCAGCACATGAGTTTGCCAAGCAGTCAGTCCTTGTCATCAAAAACACCTAAACACCAAACTGCCTAATTCCCATTATAACTACGTCAAAAAAACTGCCATGGGTTATAATACAAAAACAAAAATATATACAACAAAACAAAAATTAATGAATAATATTACAGGTAGCAACCAAACGTAAAACAGGAAGACTACCTAATTCTCCTGTCTGACGACCTGTCCTGCCATCACCAACGGGCCCAAAGAACGAAGGTCGCCTAGAAACTAGAGAAATATCCCTCAAGTAAAAAAGAGGCAAAACAGAATTAGAACGCCAAGTCGCCGCCTCAAGCACCTTGGCGACTGTGACGTTCTTCATAAAAGCTACTGATGTAGCAACTGCTCTAATACTGTGTGCTCTCGGCGTCTGGTCTTCCCCAGCAGCCGAACCACCAGTTTTAACGATCAGATCTCTGAGAAAAAAGGATACACCATTCTTTGAAATAGGTCTCTTGACATTTCGGGGTGAAACAAACAGATGACGGGGACGACCCTGAATGTCCTTCGTGCGGCGTAAATAACATGAGAGCGCCCTAACAGGGCAAAGAACTAATTCCTCATTTAAATTACCAACAAAGTCGACCAGCGACTTCAGTACGAAAGACCTGGGAATGGGATTATCAGACGATTCAGTCTTTGCGACAAATTTAGGAAGGTATGACAAAATCATGTCTTGTCCAGATCTGGCAACCAGAAAAGAGAGTGCTTGCAGTTCACCCACCCTCTTGGGCTGTAGCCAGTGAGACAAGGAAGAGTGTCTTAGAAGAGAGGTCCCTAAATTTGGCAGAATTCAGAGGCTCAAACGGAGGGAACCTTAAGGCTTGAAGGACTTTGTTAACGTCCCATTGTCGGAGGCGAACACTGCGGCCTGGGTCGAGATAGGGAAAAAGATCGAAGTAAATCTCTAATGACATAAGATGAAGAGATCTCAGGAAGCCTTGCCTTAAAAAAAAACATAGGAAAGCATAGACCTATAACCCTTAATGCACGAAGGTGACAGGGCCCTGTCATGATGTAAATGAACTAAAAACTCCGCTACTTTCGGTAAGGAAGGTCTAGAAATTGAATGTCCTTGAGACTTACAACCACGTCTGTTAAACGACCATTTTAGCCTGATAATTTACTCTGGTTGATTGCCCGCCTGGCAAGAGCCAACTGTCGCGCCCACTCTGGAGGAGAACCCTTCGTGCTTGGAGAACCTCCTGACAGTCTCCAGGCATGAAGATGAAGCATGTGGAGCCTCTGATGGAACCGATGAAAATGGGGTTGTTTGAGAAGATCTGGTCTCTCTGGCAGGCGAATGGGGGGTTCCACCAGTGCTTCCAGAAGGTCGGGAAACCACTCCTTCTGTGGCCAGAATGGGGGCGATCAAGGTGAGATCCAGACGCTTGGTTGCCCTCACTTTGTTGAGGACTGACCTCACCCAGAGAGAACGGAGGAAAAGCATAGGCTTGAAGTCCCTCCCAGTCCTGCAAAAGAGAGTCTGTCCCGGCACTGAGGAGTCTGGTAAGGGGCGAAGAATATCTGGCACCGAAAATTCAGTGGGGTGGCAAACAGATTGACTGTGACAGGCCATTTCTTCCTGAGGCTGTCGAAGACTTCCTGGCAAAGTGTCCACTCCCGACCCTGAACTTCGTTCGGTCTCGACAAGGCGTCTGCTAAGACGTTGTGATGGCCCAGGATAAACTGAGGGACCAACGTAATCCCCCTGTCTTTCTGCCCAACACAGGATGATCGGGCTTCTTGAGTGAGAAGATCCGACTGTGTGCCGCCTTGGTTTCTCAAGTACGAGACTGCTGTGTGTTGTCGACAAAGATCGCGACAACCGACTCCAAACAGTTGTTCCTGAAATGAAAGAAGGCCTAGGTACACTGCCCTCAGTTTCCCTCCAATTTATTGACATGCTCCTCTCCTCCTCTAACCAAAGGCCCGAAGCGGCTTCGGAGCCCAGGTGTGCGCCCCAACCTTGATCCGAGGCGTCTGACCAAAACATTAGGTCCGGAGGAACCGAAGAAGAGATGTCCCCTGACTTTGAGGCTCGGTGAACTTGTGCCATCCACCAACCTCGGAGATCCTTCCGACATTGTGGAGAAGAGGCGACTATCGTGTCCTCGGACACGAAATCCCATGACTGGCGAAGTGTCGACTGAAGGGACCTCATTCTGAGACGACCTCCGGAACCAGTTGGATGAGGGATGACAAATGGCCCAGGAGAGACCTCCAAAGAGAAACTGGCTGCGTTACGGAGGACAAAAATTCTTCGATCAGACTCAGAAGCTTGTCTATCCGTTTCTAAGCGGGAGAAGCCTCAAAATCTGGGAATTCAAAACAATCCCAGATAAGTCATGATCTGGCAAGGGATTAGATTGGACTTGTCGAAGTTGACACGAATGCCCGCCCAACTCGACACAGAGACAGAACTATCTCCCTCGACCGGAGGACATTTCCTAGAGATTTCGGCCTGGACTAGCCAATCGTCCAGATACCGAAGCATCCTTACGTTTAACTAATGCAGAATAGCTGAAACAGGAGCCATCACCCGAGAAAAGACCTGTGGAGCAGTGGTGAGGCCGAAACAAAGGGTCTTGAACTGGAAAACTCCCGAGTCCGTGAAAAACCAAAGGTAAGGTCTGCTTCTTGGATGGATGGGGATTTGCAGATAAGCATCCTGCAGATCGATGGAAATCATCCAGTCCCCCCTCCTGACGGATGAAAGAACAGTCTGGACCATCTCCATCCTGAGAACTTGGACTTTAGAATGACTTGTTCAAAACTGAAAGATCTATGATGGGCGCCAGGCACCCGAGGCCTTTAGAACTACAAACATCCGAGAGTAAAACCCGGGAGAAGGAGGAGCTCGCTCTATGGCATCCTTCTCCAAGAGGCCGAAAGCTCCTTCTCCAAGGCTTGACCCCTGATTGAGTGAGGGGAATAAACTGCTGAACTCGAGAGGACGATTGGAAAGTGGAGGTCTGGAAACAAAAGGGATCTCGTAACCTTCCTTCAGGACCTCCACCACCCAAGCATCCACCGCTCTCCCCTGCCAAGCTGACCAATGGCGGGAGAGACAAGCTCCTACTGCGGTCTCCAGGCGAGGTGATGACTCCTACTTCCGAAAATTCTTACGCAGAGACAAGGAAGAAGAAGAAGAAGAAGAGAAGGTCCTCCTGGAGGTTGAGCTTTCTCTGCCCTTAGAGCCACGCCAAGAACCTCTCCCGCGTTTCAAAGGGTGAGCACCAGAGGATGAAGAAGAGGCACCAGCAAGCTGAGATGTACTCTGGAAAAAAGAGCCAGAAGGAGGTTGTTGGCTGGAGCAGAAGGTACAGATCTGGTCCTAAACTTACGCTTACTCCTTGAAGGAACAGGAGGAAGACCAGAGGAAAAAGCTCTTGATAAGGCCCAGTGAGCTTGGGAAGAGGCATCACCTTGATGTTCCTTCAAAACCTCAGAAAGCACAGAAATATCGAAATGGAAATCGCCAAAAGGAGAAGAGGACAACAGACGGGTTCTCTGAATCTCCGATACAGAGGAGGGTAACTGCGACAAATACAGGTTACGCCTAGAGAAACAAGAAAGGCCTGCATTGAAGCAGCAAGCTCGTTCTGATGTACAGAAGCGATTGAAATGGATGAGCAGAATTTCTCAAAAAGAGGAGCATCAGGAGGAACAAACCCGGAGTCCTTGATATACATTAAAAGCCCTCCGAGGACCCACATATTGAAGGATTGAGCTTCTTGTAAGGAGCTCATAACAGCCTCCATAGCAATAAAATCTTCATTGAGACAGAGACCGAAGCCTTAGAAGGCAAGGGTTGACTTGAAAGTCGGACAAAATCAGGATTTGGCTTGGGGGGTCGAGAGAATGAAGAATCATCCGCCACCTGGTAAACTCCTCTCCCGTGTCGTAGAATGAGAAGAGAGCTCCTCTTCCCTTCCCCGATCACCTTCGAAAGTTTAGCGGCAACGTCCGCCCTCACTCTCGCGAACCTCTGGGCAAAGGGAAAACGTAAAAATTCCCGTGACCGGGAAGGACCGTCAAGAAAAATCCCTTCTGTAATACAACGAGGCGGAGGCTGCTTCTGCTCTTTAGGCCTCGCCTGAGGAAGAAAACTCAAAATTAAATAAAAAAGTTTCTTGAATTCTACATCATGACATCCATTCGAGGAAACATCAATATCACACGAATCTGCGTCATCATCATCATCATCGTCAGATCCTAACTTAGAAACTTCCTCTGAAGTAAAATCCTGACGACTAGCTATCTTAGGTCTGACACTAATATCCCTCCCCCCTTCTCCTAAATAAGCGCCCTTTGGCACTGTTACGGGACTAACAGGGGACACGTTGGGTAAAGATTCGTTAGGCACCTGCCCGGACCGGATCCCCCCTAGGCCTTCGCCACGACGGGGTTCACAAGCCGGGGTATCTGTCGCACCGTTACCCATGGTGCTGTCGACAGGTACCTGACGAGGAGCTGAAAATGAATCTAAAAGTGTGTTAGACATTCTAGTAAAGGCTTCTTGAAAATTCTCTGACATTGTTAAACTTAGCAGAAATATCTCTATCTAGACTAAGCTGTAATTTCTTAAAATTCTGTTTCCAGGTAGTTTCCATTGCCAAAATCTTCGAATCTACATCAGAAATAACTTCTCTAATTACCGGTTGTACAGGGGCAAAGCACAATTAATTCGGAGTCGGAGTCGTACGATACCGAAACCGAAGAGCCAGAATCATGAGCGACCCAAGTCAAAGAATTCGTTAGATCAGTTCTAGCAATCGATTTCTTTTTCTCCTTAACCGATCTTTACGCTGCAAGATTGTTTGGCGTTTCATATAAGCAGTCATATCCTCGTCAGACCAGGGCTTACATACGTCACAACGAGAAGTCAAGTCACAAACCTGTCCACGACAAGAGCTACAAATGTCATGGGGTTCATACTCCCTGCTACTCATCCTTGTCCCACAAACCGGGCAGTTCCTGATGTTGCTGGCAGAAGGAAGCATCGCAATTTCTTGGTAATCCATTGTAGAATTGGGACAGGTCAGTAGTTCCGGGTCGCGCAAAAGTTCGTAATTTAAGATAAGAACCACTACAGAAATCAAAGTTAATTCACTATTTCGTGATGTAATGCGTGAGTGGTAATTCATATAAAGTCTCATTTAACAAATAATGAAAGCTTTAAACAGCAACAAAAATGTTTAAGGAAATTTATAAAGAGCGGCCGTGATGTAAACAACACGGGCGCTCGTTAACAACTGATTTGAGGGAAGGTTTTTCGTATCTGTCAACGACAGTGTTGCCAACTGGCGGACAGAATAGGAGGTAACAGGGTTGCCAATGTGGTAAATTTTGGTGCGGTTTTTGGGGATTTAGGGCTAGATAAATTATATTAAGGTAATGTTTATTAATATGACTTTTCGGCCCTCCAGACCCAGTCGGGGCGAGACTCGCTCTCTTCGCCAGAAGCATGGAGGATAAGAGGGGCGAACTCTTGGTCACTCAAAGTGATCGAGAAAGGTTACAAAATCCCGTTTCTATCGAAACCACCATTAAGCATAGAACCAATAGACCTTTCGCCCTCTTATCAGGATTCAAAGCAACAGATCTTATTAGACCTTTTGGATAAAATGTTGGAAAAGAGAGCAGTAGAAAGAGTTGTATCACGGAACTCTCCAGGCTTCTACAACAGGCTTTTCCTTGTTCCGAAGCACTCGGGAGGATGGAGACCTGTCCTAGACGTAAGCAGGCTGAATCTTTTGTAAGGAAAAATAAAATTCAAGATGGAAACTGCACAGTCTGTTTTAGCTTCCCTGAGACCAGGAGATTGGATGGTGTCCTTGGATCTCCAAGATGCCTATTTCCATGTTCCGATACATCCTCGGTCCAGGAAGTTCCTCAGATTCGTTCTGAGGACAGGTCATCCAATTCAGAGCTCTCTGTTTCGGGCTGAGTACAGCCCCTATGATATTCACGCTTCTGATGCGAAATGTAGCAAGATGGCTCCATCTCTCGAAGATAAGAGTCTCACTCTATTTAGAACGATTGGCTGTCCATCCGGTCACGTCAAAGGAACAGTGTCTGGAGGACCTACATACGACATTACAGCTGACGAAGGACCTAGGCCTTCTGGTCAACTTCGAGAAGTCCCATCTGATTCCCACACAGTCCATCGTGTATCTGGGGATTCAGATGGATTCAGTGGCTTTTCAAGCATTTCCATCCATAGAACGTCAGCTAAAATGCTTAGAGAAAGTATCGGTCTTCTTAGAGAAGGAAATATGCTCGGCGAGGGAATGGATGAGTCTGCTGGGGACCATTTCCTCGCTGGAGAAATTTGTTTTTCTGGGAAGGCTGCACCTCAGACAGCTTCAGTTTTTCCTAGCAGACAACTGGAAGAACAAGAAGGACCTAGACGAGATTTTGAGAATCCCTCAATCGATCAAAGAGCATTTGAAGTGGTGGTCCGATCCCGTCAAGCTATCGGAAGGGATGTCCCTCAAAGTTCTGAGCCCAGACCTAGTGTTGTTCTCAGACGCGTCCATGACGGGCTGGGAGCAACACTGGGGGAGGAAGAAGTGTCAGGCCTCTGGAGAGGGGAACAGAGGTCCTGGCACATAAACCTCAAGGAGCTAGAGGCGATTCGTTTGGCGCTTCAATGCTTCGAGTCAAGGATTGTGGGACGAATTGTACAAGTCAACTCGGACAACACCACGGCGCTCGCATATATAAAAAAACAGGGAGGAACTCTATCTCGTTCCCACTAGTTTCAAAGGATAACGAGGGGAAAATGCTTACTCTTTGGGCGAAGCTGAGAAATGTAACGATTCTAACGAGATTCGTTTCAGGACAGCAGAACGTTCGTGCGGATCTCCTCAGCCGTCAACATCAAATGCTTCCAAACGAATGGACTCTCCATCCAGAGATTTGCAAGGAGTTATGGAAACTTTGGGGACGCCCACTGGTAGACCTCTTCGCGACAGCAAAAACGAAGAGGCTTCCTATTTACTGCTCTCCGGTTCTAGACCCAGGAGCAATAGCAATAGACACCATGCTTTGGAATTGGAAGGGGATGGATCTCTACGCCTTTCCTCCATTCAAACTCCTGGGAGAGGTAATAAGGAAGTTTGCGGCGTCGGAAGGAGCAAGAATGACGTTGATCGCCCCCTTTTGGCCTGCAAGCGACTGGTTCACAGAGGCCATGTCATTCCTGGTAGACTTCCCAAGGACACTTCCAGAAAAAATCGATCTACTCAGACAGCCCCACTTCGAGAGGTATCACGGAAACCTCTCCGCTCTGAGTCTGACTGCATTCAGACTATCCAAAAGTTGGCCAGAGCGAGAGGTTTTTCAAGATCGGTGGCAAGAGCTATTGCCAGCGCTAGAAGAACATCTTCCCAAGCTGTCTACCAATCGAAGTGGGCTGTCTTCAGAAGTTGGTGTAGAAGGCAAAATATTTCCTCCTCCACGACCTCTGTGAGCCAGATTGCTGAGTTCCTATTACATCTTAGAAATATAGACAAACTTTCAGTGTCAACGATTAAAGGCTACAAAAGTATGCTGTCAACGGTCTTTCGACACAGAGGCTTAGATTTATCAAATGATAAAGATCTTCATGATCTATTGAGGTCCTTTGAAACATCAAAAGCTCCACGAGACAAGATTCCCTCATGGAATTTAGATGTTGTCTTAAAGTTTTTAATGTCAGCCCCATTTGAGCCTATGCACGCTGCCTCTTTGAAAGATGTAACTAGGAAAGCTATTTTCCTAACCGCTTTGGCAACAGCTAAGAGGGTTAGCGAAATCCAAGCTATGAGTAAACATGTGGGTTTCAGAGAACACAATGCGGTGTGTTCGCTGAGCCCCTCGTTCTTAGCGAAGAACGAAAACCCATCCAACCCCTGGCCTAAAAGCTTTGATATCAAGGGGTTATCAGAGTTCGTCGGATGAGAGCCGGAGAGAGTTTTGTGTTTTCCTTGCCCTGTCAGAGCTCTCAAATTTTATCTGGAAAGACCAAGCAATGTAGAGGGCCCGTCAGACAACCTGTGGTGTTCGGTCAAGAGGCCGGAATTACCAATGTCTAAGAACGCACTGGCGTTCTTCTTGAGAAACACCATCAGGGAAGCTCATTCGTCCTGCACGGATGGTGATCTTAAACTGCTAAAAAGTTAATGCTCACGAGGTTAGAGTGGTAGCTACTTCGGTGGCTTTTCAGAAAAATATGGCACTCATTGATATCCTGGGTGCCACATTTTGGCGAAGCAACTCTGTGTTTTGCTTCACACTACCTCAGAGATGTGAAGGCGACATATGAGAATTGCTACTCGCTTGGACCATACATTTCCGCGGATACAGTATTGGGGACGAGAAGCAATACGAACCCCATCCTTTAGAAAATGGATGTGTGTGATTTAATTATGGGTTTGTTTTTATGGTTGTAGGGTTGGCCGCTTGAGGCGGTCTTCCCTTTGATTAGCCTGAAAGTTATGGGACTAACTTTAGTGAGGCTAGGTTAGGTGGTATTTATTATGCTTCGTTGTCTTCAGTATGGTCAATATGGTCTAGTCACATTGTGGTCACGCCTCCGTTTTGACAGATCATCTAGACGTATCCAGCTATACAGGTCGCTACTTGCTGGAAATTCTAGTTAAGCAGAAGCAGGCTTGGGTGACAGTAATCACGAAGTCAGCTATGCTAACAGGTAGGGAACCAAGATGTCAATCATCTGCATGTGAAATGTTTCCAAAATCCTTCTATTCTGTCCCTTCCCACCTCCAATGGTGGGATTCAGCTATATATATATCTGGCAGGTAAGTGTCATGAAACAAAATGATATTGTCATGATACAATAAAGTTTTGTTGTTATACTTACCTTGACAGATATAATATCATGAAATACCCACCCACCTCCCCTCAGGGGACAGTGGTTAAAGAAAATCTGAATATAAAAGAAAATGGGGAATGGTTCCCGGTATCCGCCTCCCAGCGGCGGAATGGTACTAACCACCTAGCCGACCACTGCGTTTGCCGGGAGTTTCGAAATTCTGTCGGTCGTCAGAGAATACAGCTATATATATATCTGTCAGGTAAGTATGAACAAACTTTATTGTATCATGACAATATCATTTTTGATGTCATATTTCATCTGCCAGATCAGCGTTGAAGGCGTCGTAACCTTGGAAAAAAAAAAAATAATTTCTGATGAATATAATTGAAAAGCGTCGTAACCTCGGAACGTCGTAAGCCGAGACCGTCGTAACCCGGGGACTGCCTGTATGCCTATGCAAAAAAACATCCAGCGAATGGGTGGAGAAGGCATTTTGATGAAACTTGATGAAAACACCCCCGGAGTAACCACTTCCAGATAATTAGCATCAGATGGCTCATGATGAAGACAATTATGTGCCACTATGGAAACCATCTACACAATTATAGAAAAGGGTGCGGTGTGACTTGGTAAACCAACTCCTCTTACTGTAAAGTATTTTATCAAGATCAATGATTCAGATACATCTAGTTACACCTAATAACCTTGAAAGCCTGTAATGACCACTCAAAGATGTTTCCTCTACATGTTGATGATAATATCGCAGAGTGGAACCTGAGTTAAGTGTCTTTGGTTGATGATATGAGCTCCTAGTCCTCAGAATACCTGAAGTAACAAATAAGACTACGTATATCCAATACAGGCAGTCCCTGGTTTACGACGGTCTTGGCTACATCTTTCCAAGCTTACTGCGCTTTTCAAATATACATAAAATACATTCATAAAAAATCTGTTCGGCTTACAGAAGATGTTCTAAGGTTGAAGTGTTTCATCCTTACAGTGCACTGGAAGCGACAGAAGAATATAGTTACATTTCTGGGCCTCAGTTCGTGTCGCTGCGCGAAATAATCCTTTAATCCATTATTTCTAAGGTAAATGCACTAACACTACCGGAGAAAAACAAAATAAAAGAAAAGGTCAGTGTAACTGACTCGCTCACCCTCCAAGGGGAGGCGTCGGTAGAACACTAGGGCGAGTGAGACCAATACCACGAACCTCTTACCAATAGAAATCTCCTACTACAAAACCCCTACAAGAGGTGAGCCGACCCACAGAGTGGGCAGCAACTACTACTACTCCGTCCCATGCTGCCGACTGCTGCGCCTCTGGTGGCCATCCTTTTCAGTTAGCGCACTGTGTACACACGTACCCTTTTTTGCTTTTGTGTTTTTGTGCCCCTTTCTTGGATTTACCTAATTATGGAGCGTGCAGCCATCGCAGCAGCTAAGTTAAGTAATCTGTTATTGTTGCTATTGGGTTTTTTCCAGCCTTGAGTCAGTATTTGCCGTTTTTTAGGTATAAATACTGGCTCTTGGTCGGAAGCATGGCGGCATTGTTCTGCCTCGTGGCGGTTCGTTCTTGGTCTTCCATACCTAAACCTTCCCTTATTACTTTACGCTCTATTCCTAGTTATCCATATTATGTTAGGGGGTCCCAGCCTGCTTGGGGTTATGTCATGCTGCATGTCTTCTTTACCTTGCGTAGGCTTCTTCCATCCAGACCCTAGCCACAGCTCTTAGTATCGGCCCCGGCTAGCTTTGAGTGGTAGACTTTCTTTCGGGTTAGTCGTACACTCCTGGATTTTTTCTCCTACTGATTTACTTCTTACTTTATTTATCTAATTTTAGTTATGTTATATTTTAGGTTAGCCTACGGCGTCTGGCATATTACGTAGCCTAGGTCCCGTATTCCATTGGTCCCCACCAGTCCATTGCTTCCTCTCATCAGTTCGGTTGCTTCTCTATAGCATCTCACTGATTAGTTGGTTGCTTTTACCTAGGCTATGTTTTTTCGTTGTATTACTCATGTTACCGCTCCGTGGTCACCATGTGATCGCGAAGCAGCCAGACGCCTGTCCAGTCACCCTACCATCCAAATGACCCGCTCTACCCATAGGATCCGGGGGGGGGGGGGGTGGGGGGGGGGGGGGGGGGGGTCTGTCCTCGCTCGCTCCACATACCCGTGCCTGCCTCCCTCTCTCCCTAGGCGGAGGGAGTAGAGGGGGGCTGGACAGACCCAGGACTGGACTTGACCGTTCTCTTGCTTCATGGTGCGCTCGGATGACTAAGGGGGGTTCTGGCCTTCCCCTCCGTCGTTACTCCGTCGCCCCGTTGTTGGCTCGAGTCTGTTTCGCCCTCTCGCTCCTTCCCGGTTTACTGGTGCTTTTTCTTTTACCGGAGCTCCGGCATTCACGTGGAAGGTTGCTAGTTCACCCGTGCGGGCGGACTTCAGGCGTACAGTTGGTCTTTTCTAACCACCCCGTCTCGCTGATATCGCGACACGATCACCGCCGCGCACCGGAATTATTCCGGTACGTACCAGTGCTTTAGGCTTAAGTGTTTATTGTTTAATTTAAACTATCATAAGTTTAATTTAAGCTAGCCTAAGCCGAACCCCTCCGTTACCCACTTTATCACACCGGATCTCTCCGGGGTTATAGCCTATTCAGGCGGTAAGGGAGGGGTTATGCGCAAAATTTTTTCGACCTCCGGCATGCAGCGGAGTTCTTTTAGCCTATTAGCCTGTAAGTGATGTCTTTTACGGTACTCATGTATCTTTTCACTTACAGACCACCAACTGTGAGCATCCAGGATGCAATGCCATGCTCCAGGACCCCTGCGGACATGAAGTCTGCAGGTCCCATGCTCCATGCGCGACTCCGCACGGGAATCTGCAGGTCTGGTTCCACGAAACCTGCACCATCTGTTACGATCTTGTGAGTCCATGTTATAGCCCTTAAGTTTAATTTTAATCGCTTATTTTAAGCTTAAGCTCTTTTTATAGGGGATGTTACATCTCCTATGTCGTTAGATTAAGCCTATTACTTAAGTTTTAATCTTAAGTTCAAACTTAAAACTAATGAATACCCTCTCTTCCAGGCTCTCGCCGTTAGAGATACCGCCCTGGCAACCCTGAGGGCTTGGGTCGGCGGTTTCGGCAAGAACGCCGCCAAGGGACAGCCCTACATTCTGGAGAAGAGGTTGGCTGTCCTAATCTTCCCCGGCGGCAAGTCGACGGGTTACGTCGACCCGGCAGAGGCAGCCCCGACCATGGCGGTGATCCAACAACAGCTCGCCGCGTCGTTAAAGGAACCAGGCCAGGATATCTCGTCGGACGTCGCGACTCTGGACCTAAATATAGAGCCCATGGTAGGTGTTGACGACCTGTTGGTCGAGGTAGGTACGTTGGACGCCCAAGGGCTTCCCTTGGGCGCCACTGGGTCTTCTTCTCCTGCTTACTCTCCAGCTTCCTTCCAAGGCTTTACAGTAGCTGAGCTCCATTATACTTCTCCTGACGCTTCGGTAAGACCTAAGGTCAAGGGAAAGACGGTTGTAAAAACCCTCAAAAAGACGTCGTCGTCGTCCAAAAAGACTTCGTCGGCGTCATCATCTCGTAAGTCTCCGGCTACAAACCCCGGAGCGGAGAGGTCTAGAGCTTCTGGTTCTAGCTCCAAATCCTCAAAGAGCAGGTCTTCCAAGGAGAGGCCACATACTCCGGCTGAGTCAGCCGTCTCTCCTCTCCCCTTGGTACCTGTTCCGGGTTACCCAACCACCTCCGCAGCAGCTCCGGCTTTGGATCCCAATGCTGGACTGTTGCAACACATGGGAGACTTGGTCGGCTCTCTGAGGAACAGTATGGAGCAGATGTTCTCCGGTTGTCACAGAATCACGTCTCAGGACAACATCATCGCCGAACTTAGTCAGGCTCCTCTAGCTACTCCCCCACCTTTCGGCACCGGAATAGCTCAGCTCCCACCTCATGACTCTCTGCCTCCGTTCTCTATGAATAACCCCTGGAGGGTGGCGTCATACGCCCCTTTCCAGGACGGTCTTATTTCAATTCCGGAGTGTGGTACCTGAGGATTGAGGACTTCGAGTTCTACCTGGAGGGTCTACAACCACCATTCATTGGCTACGCTAGACTCACGGAGGCAGCCATGACTAGGGATGACAAAGTCCCTAAGGAGACAGTCCTCTACTCACGTGACCAGGCTCAAAGAGAATGGCTCAGGTGTTTAGAGGACATGGACTGTTCAAACACGAAAATTCAACCTTTTAAGAGTCCCTTCACCATTTTCACGATGGAGGAGGGAACTCCGCTTCCCTTCCTTACCAAGATAGCTACGGTCACTATCCCGGCGGCCCAGAAGGGGGAGTCGTTGCCACAGCTAAGGGAAGCAGACCCCACATCTCCTTTGCTCCCTTCACACGGAGAATTGTAAGAGTTAGTTACCCAACACCTTTTGGCGGGCAAACTCAAGACCAGACTGTGCTATGGATCAGTTTGGTGAGAACTGCCTAGATTTCCGGGTTCCGGACAGTCTCATTCAGGCCGAATTTGAGGCCAAGACTAGGCTAGCCAGGTCCATCAATACCATGGCAATGACGGAAGTGGCAACCATTTCTTACGGCTCTTAGCCACTCTTTAAGCTCCTCACCAAGTCACTGACGCAAACAGTTCAGTCTGACATGTTTGAGTTCGCTACAGCCAGAACTAACTGTCGGAAACATGTCCTCCAGGAAGCAACTATTCGTCATGAGCCGAATAAGTTGCTTTCATCCAACATCTGGGGGGCAGACCTCTTCCCTGATGCGATGGTAAAGGAGGTCCAGTGGAAGCTACAAGGCTTAACCAAAGCCTTAAGGATCGTTGGGGTCTCACCGCAAGGAGACGCCAAGACCAGCCAACAAGAGGTAAGGCTCAGAAACCGAGACGTTTTCAGCCTTACCAGAAAAAGCAACCACGCTTCACCCAGGCTGTTTCGACTGTTCCGTTGGTACAGTTAGCCCAACCCTCTACCTCCAAGGCGCAATCACAGCCCATCTACGTGATTTCCCCCCAGCCTCAACCTTCCACCTCCTACGCTGTCTCCCCAGCCTTCAACCAAGTGTTCGAAGGCCAGGCCTTTCAGCAATATGACCGTTCGGGTAGGGGAGGCAGGGGTAAGGGATCCTTTCGTCAGAAAGGATCAGGAAGGTCTCTTAACAGGGGGAAAACACTTCCGGGGAGGCCGCGGAGGTTACTCAACCCACAGCAATGAGAATTCGAAGGTTAGGAGGAGCCTGTTTTCTCTTCCGGCACCGGTGGGGATTCAGCAAGTGGGCACAAAGTATTGTGTCGAAAGGCCTGGGTTGGAGTTGGGTCGCGAATCCGCCTCCACCCAGACCTTTCCTTCAACTTCCATCAAAAGAATTGACGGAGTATGCGAAGGACCTCCTTCAGAAAGGAGCAATAGCGAGAGTCAACAGATTAAAATTTCAAGGGCGCTTATTCAGCGTTCCAAAGAAAGGCTCACAAAAAAGAAGGGTATCTTAGACTTATCCCGCTTAAACGCGGGCCATTTCGCTGCGACAATTTCAAAATGCTCACCATCTCGCAGGTGCGGACCTTATTCCCCGTGGGGCCGTCACCACCTCTATCGATCTTACAGACGCATACTATCATATCCCTATTGCAAATACACTTTCGCCCTTATCTGGGCTTCAAGATAGGAGAGCAGGCATTCTCCTTCAAGGTAGTTCCCTTCGGTCTGAACGTGGCACCCAGGGTGTTCACGAAGTTGGCGGAAGTAGTCGTCCAACAACTGAGGGCTCAGGGGATAATGGTAGTAGCGTATCTCGACGATTGGTTGATTTGGGCTCCAACAGTCGAGGAATGTCACAAAGCCACACTGAAAGTAATCCAGTTCCTAGAGTATCTGGGGTTCAAGATAAACAGGACAAAATCAAGACTCACTCCGGAGTCCAACTTTCAGTGGCTGGGCATTCAATGGAATCTATCCTAGCCTCGCCCATACTCTGTCGAATTCCCATCAGCCAAGAGAAAGGAAAGTAGCGAAAGTCAGTAAAGCAATTTCTAGAACACAAATTTGCCTCAAGGAGAAGCCAGGAAAGAATCCTGGGTTCCCTCCAATTTGCCTCAGTGACAAACTCTGATGAAAGCCAAACTGAAAGACCTAACCAGAATCTGGCGCTCGCGAGCAAATGTCAGATCCAGGGACAAGTTGTCATCAGTCCCACAGGTTCTAAGGAATCGTCTACGCCCTTGGGCAAAAGTGAAGAACCTGTCAATATCAGTACCCCTTCAGTTTCCTCCTCCGGGGATTACCATCCACACAGACGCTTCATTAAGCGGCTGGGGAGGATATTCTCAGTTCAAGAAGGTTCAAGGAACTTGGTCACCCCAGTTCCGCCGGCTTCACATAAACGTACTAGAAGCGATGGCAGTGTTCTTGACTCTGAAAAGGTTACGTCCGCCAAAGAACTCCCACATAAAGCTAGTTCTGGACAGCGCAGTGGTAGTCCATTGCGTAAACAGAGGAGGCTCCAAGTCACGACATCTGAATCATGTCATGGTAGCCATCTTCTCCCTGGCGGACAAGTTCAGTTGGCACCTCTCCTCCACCCATATAGCTGGAGTGAGAAACGTCATAGCAGATGCTCTATCCCGCTCAGTTCCTCTGGAGTCGGAATGGTCACTGGACAACAGTTCGTTCCAATGGATTCTCCGGAGGGTTCCAGGTCTACAAAGTAATCTATTCGCATCCCAAGACGAACCACAAACTACCATGTTATGTGGCCCCCAACCTGGACCCTCTGGCCTACGCCACGGACGCTCTGTCCATAGATTGGAACAACTGGGAGAAGATTTATGTCTTTCCTCCAGTGAATCTTCTCCTGAAGGTACTGAACAAACTCAGGACGTTCAAGGGTCAAATAGCTCTAGTAGCCCCAGACTGGCCGAAGAGCAATTGGTACCCTCTGATTCTGGAACTGGGTCTTCGTCCTCTTCGAATTCCCAATCCCAGGCTCTCCCAGTCAGTACAAACGAAGACTGTGTTCGCTTCCTCAGGAATTCTCAAAACCCTAACTTTATGGACTTCATGAAGTTTGCGGCTAAAAAAGATGCAGATATTGATCCAAGAAATATTCTTTTCTTGGAATCTGATAAAAGAGATTCAACTTTGAGACAGTATGATGCTGCAGTCAAAAGGTTGGCAACCTTCCTGAGAGAATCAGATATTAGGATCATGACAATCAATTCAGCTATATCCTTTTTCAGATCTTTATTTGAAAAAGGTTTAGCAGCTAGCACTATTACGACAAACAAGTCAGCCTTGAAAAAGATTTTTCAACTCGGGTTCAACATAGACTTGACAGATTCTTACTTCTCGTCTATTCCCAAGGCTTGTGCTAGACTTAGACCTTCAGTGAGGCCTACGTCAGTATCATGGTTCTTGAATGATGTTCTAAAGCTGGCTTCAGAAACAGACAATACGACATGTTCATTTATAATGCTCTTAAGAAAAACTCTATTTTTATTAAGCTTGGCTTCAGGAGCTAGGATTTCAGAACTGTCGGCGTTATCCAGAGATCCGGATCATATAGAATTTCTTCCCACAGGGGAAGTTCTACTTTCTCCGGAACGTAGCTTTTTAGCAAAGAATGAGGACCCTTTGATGAGGTGGGAACCGTGGAAGGTTATACCCCTTCCACAAGATGTTTCTCTTTGTCCAGTATCGACCTTACGAGCCTTTCTGTCCAGGACTTCCTCATCCTCGTCAGGTCCTCTCTTTAAGAAGAGAAAGAAAGGTTTGGTACTTATCTATTAAAGGTATCAGGCAACAGATCCTGTACTTTATTAAGCAAGCCAACCCTGATTCCTTCCCTAAAGCTCATGATGTCAGGGCAGTTGCCACCTCAATTAACTATTTCCAACACATGAATTTTGATGATTTAAAAAAGTATACTGGTTGGAAATCGCCGACAGTATTTAAGCGTCATTACTTAAAGTCCTTGGAAGCTCGAAATTTTCAGCAGTTTGCGGCGGGTAACATAGTTTCCCCCGACTCTGCTTAGTCTTAAGTTGAAGATCCAGTTCTCCTTTCTACCTATCTCATTCAACAGTTTGTCTATACCTACCATGTTCATGTACGTCTACCTTGAGTCTTAGCTGCTCTTTTGATGGTACAGTGGGTGTCCCTTATTTTTATGCTAGGGTCACCCACAATTATTTGTATATTCTGATCTCTATGATGTGGTCCCCTTATTTTTATGCTAGGGTGACACATCTACTTTTGCAATGGTTACGGGTTTTGTATGTTAAGACATATAAATTTATTTACTACATTATTGTCTAAGTTTGTTCAGAATCAATTTTATTATAATTGTTTTATTTACTTTTGTATATAATATTTATACACAGGTGTTAAGTTCAACATATATTCCATGTAAGCCCTGTACATATGTTAACTTTAAGTTAATTTTAAGGAATAATTTTCTAACCTGTATAATTATGTGTATGTATATTTCTTTTTGGCAATTATAATACTTTATTTTATTTTAAGTTTTATTGAGACCTTATTTATTTATTTAGTTATTTTCCTTTACAATCTTGTGCTAATTCTCTGGTACGATTTCGCGCAGCGACACGAACTGAGCCCAGAAAAGGGATTTTGACGTAAGGAAAAATCTATTTCTGGGCGATTGGTTCGTGTCGCCCAGCGAAATCCCACCCTACCCATCCCTGCGCTCAAGATTGTCTGCTAACTTCAGGATGGCCACCAGAGGCGCAGCAGTCGGCAGCATGGGACGGAGTAGTAGTAGTTGCTGCCCACTCTGTGGGTCGGCTCACCTCTTGTAGGGGTTTTGTAGTAGGAGATTTCTATTGGTAAGAGGTTCGTGGTAGTGGTCTCACTCGCCCTATGTCATACGAAGCCCTCTTGGAGGGTGAGCGAGTCAGTTACACTGACCTTTTCTTTATTTTGTTTTTCTCTGGTATGTGTTAGTGCATTTACCTTAGAAATAATGGATTAAAGGATTATTTCGCTGGGCGACACGAACCAATCGCCCAGAAATAGATTTTTCCTTACGTCAAAATCCCTTTTTTAGAGGAAATTCTACAAGAACATGGATGCCACACCTCACCAGAAGCAAGGTAAATCAATTAGGAAGTTTTCAAGACACCAAAGGACTTAAAGGTAAGGCCTTCATCAATTTTAATTCATTACTTTTAGCTATTTTTTAAAAGGGTGCTCCGGCTTGCATCGCGTTTCAGGAACGGAACTCCCAACATAACCTGGGGACTGCCTGTACTATACAATGTGAAAACAACAGGGTTTGGGACATGAAGATGATATTACGAATACATATCGTAAAATTCAGCAGCCTACCAATTTTATAGTTAGTATTACATACAAAGGGAGGAGTCAATGAACAGTATGCCTCTACTAAGTTACACAACACATTTTTCTATAACTAATAGTTTATATTGACAAACTGACATGAGGCCAAGTGGTTCCCCATAGGAGGCTGAAAAATTCCTCCAATTAGTCCTAACTAAACTAGGACCTCCACAGTAGAATGACTTTTAATGAGAGACCATGACGACAAAAAATCTGGCAGGTCTCACAGAGGTTCTAAGGTCTTGATGATCTTTCTCCACAGACTAGATTTTGATCTGAACTAGCACTGTACTATTTATGTTCACTGACTTATCAATCTAATACTGACACAATTATTAGAATTACTTTTGAGATGATCCTTAGACCTTAAATTGTCACGAAGGGTGGGAAGATCTGGGTCAGACTTGTCCCACCTGATTATCAGAACAAAATACAGGCAGTCCCCGGGTTACGACGGGGGTTCCATTCAAGACATGTTGTAAGCTGAAAATCGTCATAAGCAGGAACATTGTCAAAAATCCTAAGAAAACCTTACTTTTAATGCTTTGAGTGCATTCAAAACTATGTAAACTGCATTCTTATTACATTTTTCATCATAAAAAATCTTCAAATATAGATTATTTTGCATTTTTGGTGTCATATTTCTTGTGCCAGATCAGCGTTGCAGGTGCCGTAACCCTGGAACATGTGTCGTAATTCTGGAAATAATTTCTGATGAATATAATTGAAAAGCGCCTTAACCTCAGAACGTCGTAAGCCGAACCCGTCGTAACCTGGGGACTGCCTGTGTTTATACAGATTGATGATGCTTTGATTGGTGTCATCTGCTAATAACACTTAAACTAGAATACATAATGGCAGTCCCTGGTTATCGGCGGGGCTCCATTCTCGGAGGGGTGCCGATAAGCGAAAACCACCATTAACCGAAACTCGGTGATTTATTGCGCCATAATGGCGCTCACGGCGCCGATAACTGGTGATCGGCGGCACCTCTGTTAGGTATGCTATGGTGCCATAAAAAAATCTCATTTTCTGGGCTCAGCTCGTGTCGGCCTATGAAAGGATCCTTAATATCATTCTTTCTAGGTAAAATTAATCTAAAATTACCAGAGAAAAACAAAATTAAGAAAATGTCAGTAAAACTGACTCGCTCACTCTTAAACGACGTGTCGGTATGGCAATAGGGGCGAGTGGGAACACTACCACGAGACATTCACCAATTAGAACTTCCAATCAGACAATCCCCACAAGAGAGAGCTGATACCAACGGGCGATGCGGCCGCTACTACTACTACTAGAGGACGCCACGGACAACAGCGCCCCTAGCGGACATCCTTAATTATTAGCGCCAGCGTTCGGACGCAATTTCTTGCTTGTGCTATTTTCACGAGTATTTATCTCACCATCTATCATGGAACGTTCTGCCATCGCAACGGCTAAGTTAAGTGCCTCATAAGTAATGTTTTACTGTATTTTAATCTTCCAGGAACCAGTATTTTCCTTCTAATAGGTCATATACGGTTTCCCGGTTGTCTCGTGGCGGCGCCATGCTGCCTCGTTAAGAATTCCCGGTCCTCCATACTGGGACTTCTTATACTTATGGGCTTACTATATCACGTTCATCGTTTTTTACATCGAGTTTTAGCTAGGTTAGCCCCTTTACCATTTCTCTTAGTTTGGTATTTAGGGCTATTCTATGTTCCAGCCCAGCCATCCAGCTCTTGCTCTTCATCGGCTATCGCTGGCTCCGAGTAGGCTTCTGTTCTCGGAACAGTTTGCCTCCTCCTGGGCTTCTTTTCTTCTACTAAAAGTGTCTTTTCCATCTTTACGATGTAAATTTAGTTCTATTTAGGGTGTTAGGCTAGCCTAGGTGCATGTCCCATGTATTGGTACAGCCTGGTTCACGTGGCCCTACCACGGTTGTGTTGCTTCGCGGCTTAGGCCACTTGCGGTCACGTGTTCCATCGCACCTTCCCCTTCCCCTTCCCTCCCTACCAGGTATAGGGAGGCGCTGGGGGACCCCTTTGGTTGCCATGACAACCTCAGTTGCCTTCCTCCCTCTCTCTCTGAGGAGGCCAGGGGTTTCCTCCCAGCGTGGGGTATAGGGCGACCACTCATAGGGTACGGGTCTCCGAGCGGGTAGTTGTTGGGACGGGGAGGAGATAGGCCACCCCCCCCCCTCTCTCTCTCCCGCCTGTTACGCCGAGACCCCCCCCCTCCCCAGTGGCTCAGCCACCTTCCCTTTCTATAACGAACGGAGCCTTCCGCCGCAGCCGGGGCACCTTTGGTTATAGATTACTGGCTCCGCCAGCGGGCGGGGTGGTCACTACTAGTGGTCGGTTGCTTGCCTACTATATCCTTGCATCTCTCCCCCGCTACCGGAAGGGAGCTTGCTTCTTACCCGGGCACTCTTCTAGTAGCGGGTGGGGAAAGGTTTGATAATTATTGTTATTGTTAAGGATATACCCTAATTTTACGATGATTTGTATAATTTTATTATTCATATGTATACCATCCCCGCCATTATCCGTCGTGGTTTCATTTTACCACCACACCTGGTTGGATTCTATCTCTTGTCTCCGCCGTAGCCTAGGACAACCAACCATTTTACTACCACACGTATTATGGCGGGGCTCTGGTTTAATCTAACTTTCTCGCTCCGGCACCAGCGGAGCAACTGTTAGGCTGTAAGTGTTTCCTCTCTGAATACATTATGTATCTTTCCACTTACAGGCTACCAACTATCAGGTCCTGGGATGCAACTCGACGTTGTACTACCCCTGCGGCCACGATGAGTGCAGGTCTCACGCTCCATGTGCCACGCCGTAAAACGATATGATCGTCTGGCACCCGGAAGCCTGCGCCATCTGCTACGACCTGGCCAGTCAGCTGGTGGAGGGAGTAAGTCGATTATAGACTTTTTATCGTTTTACTAACAACTCTTTAGACATAAGTTTTGTTAACCCCATCCCGCCATTAGAAGCTCATTTCGCCTTCCTTTCAGGCTGCTGGTGTGAGGGAGGTCGCCCTTGCAACCCTGAAAGCGTGGGTAGGCGGCTTCGGAAAGAACGCCGCCAAAGGCCAGCCTTACATTTTAGACAAGAAGCTGGCCGTTCAGATCTTCCCCGGGGGCAAGTCAACAGGGTATGTTGACCCCTTATCCGCAGCTCCTCTCATAGCCTCCATCCAGCAAGAGATGCAGCAGTCTTTCGTCGCTGGCCACACAGAGTCGGTCCCGGACGTCGCTACCCTGGACCTTAACATTGAGCCTATGGCGGTAGGTGCGGAGGATTTGTTGGTTGAGGTAGGTGTGTCGTGCCCAAGGTCTTTCCGTTGGGCGCTCCTGGATCTTCTCCTGTCCCTTCTTCAAGTGCTTCTTTCCAAGGCTTTGTGGGCGAATGCTGAAGATACCCCTACCCGCTCTTACCCTGCTCTCTCTGTACCCCCAAAGGTGAAGGGACAGAGAGAACCGAAGACCCTATGTTAAGACGACTTCTAAGAAGTCATCTTCGTCTTCTTCACTAAGAAGTCTTCGACTTCTTATGCTGACGCGTGAAGGCCAAGCCGAGCTCTTCTTACTCGAAGAGCTCTAGAAGCAAGTCTTCTTAGGCGAAGAACTCGCGCTCCAGTACGTCGACCTCCGCCGAGCCAATGCCTTCTCCGCCTCCTACCTCTACCCGCCAATTCCACTCCCGGTAAACGCCGGCTTGGAGTAGCGGGACCCAGCACCTTTGATCCCACTGCTTTCTCAGCAGTGGTGATGCAACAGGTGGGTGAGTTGGTCGGCTCTCAAGTCTCCGCCCTGGGGACAAAGTTTGAGCAGATGTTCACACAACTGTCGAGCACTCTGTCTCAATCGGGCCAGTCCATCCAAGATCTCTCTAACAGAGTTAGAGAGAATGAGGACCGAGTAGCTGGGCTCTCTCAGGTCCCCCTTCCAGTCTCCCCAGTAACAAGTGCTGGTATTTTCCAGCTGCCACCATATGACTCACTACCAGCTTTCTCTATGGAGTGTGGAACTCGAAGGATTGAGGACTTCGAGTTTTATCCTCCGGGTTTGACGCAGCCTTTCATTGGCTATGCTAGGCTGACCTATCGGCGCTTACTAGGGAGGACAAGATCTCTAGGGAGAATGTTCTCTACAGTAGGGATCATGCTCAACGTGAATGGGTTCACTTCCTTGAGGACTGGGAGTGTACAAACACCAAGCTCCAGGCTTACAAGAGTCCTTTCACTATTTTTGCGACGGAAGAGGAGGGCTTCTCTTCCGTTCGCTACAAAAATAGTAGAGACGACTCTTCAGGCAGTCCTCAAGGACGAGCCCATCCGCCACAGCTAAGGGAGGCAGAGTCTACTTCTCCGCTCTTCCCAGCTTTTGGTTAGAATTGTGGGAGAACTTGCCAGCCACGTTCACGCTTGGTAAGCTCAAACCGGACTGCGCCATGGACCAGTTCGGCGAAAAGCTCCCAAGGCTGCTGATTCCTTGATTCAGGCGGAGTTCGACGCGCGAACTAGGTTTGGCAGGTCCCTCAATTCGCTGATTATAACAGAGATGGCTGCTCTCTCGTATGGCACGGAACCTTTGTTTAAAATCTTGGCCAAATCCCAGCTTCAGACAGTTCAGACGGATGCTTTCGACTTCTTCCAAGCTAGGAGGAATTGCCGAAAGCACGTTCTGCAGGAGTGCACTATTAGGCACGAGCCTAATAGACTCCTGGCTTCTAGCATGTGGGGCTGGAGCGGATCTCTTCCCAGAGTCCACTGTAAATGAAGTACACCACGAGGCGGCTAGGCTCAACCAGAGCCTTAGAGCTAGGTGGGGTATTTCATCTAAGAGGAAGCAAGAATCCGTCCCCACTGCTGGTAAGAAACCAAAGAAGTCTGGTAAAAGGTTCCAGCCTTACCAGAAACACCAGCAACAGCAGCAATTCGTTCAGGCCGTCCCGGTTACCCAACAGGGACAACCTTCTACTTCTAAGCAGAACCAGCCCATCCTCCTGCTGTCTCCTCAGTCACAACCTTCGACCTCCTACGCACTCTCGCCGGCCTTCAACCCTACGTATGAAGGTCAGGCCTACCCTCCCTTTAATAGACAATCGAGAGGTAGGGCGAGAGGCTACTTTCGCCAGCGTGGCGCAGGGAGGGCGACAAGGAGTAAGCAGTTCAGGGGAGGGCGTGGTGGTCAACCCGCCCATCAACAATGAGGCTCCCCAGGTAGGAGGGACTGTTTCCTCTTCCGTCACAGGTGGGGGTTCAGCAATTGGGCACAGAGCATAGTGTCCAAAGGATTGGGTTGGAGTTGGATCAAAGATCCTCCTCCAATCAAATCATTCCGCCAAATACCATCAAAGGAATTTGAAAAAGAACAGATTTTGCGGAGGGAAACTCCTTCAGAAAGGAGCTATTGCGAGAGTCAAGCATCTAAAATTTCCAAGTCCGCTTATTCAGCGTGCAAGGAAGGCTCAACAAAAGAAGGGTAATCTTAGACTTGTCAAAGCTAAACTCTTTCATTCGTTGCGACAAGTTCAAGATGCTTACCCTCTCGCAAGTAAGGACCTTACTTCCTCGTGGAGCCGTCACATGCTCCATCGATCTTACAGACGCATACTATCATATCCCTATAGCCAGACACTTCCGCCCATTCCTAGGATTCAGGCTAGGAAATCAGACATTCTCATTCAAAGTGATGCCCCTCGGTCTGAATGTAGCCCCAGGGTATTCACGAAAATAGCAGAAGTGGTTGTGCAGCAATTGAGAACTCAGGGAATCATGGTAGCAGCATACCTCGACGATTGGTTGATCTGGGCACCAACAGTCGAGGAATGCCTCAAAGCCACCAAAAAGGTAGTTCACTTTCTGGAACATCTGGGGTTCCAGATAAACAAAACAAAATCCAGACTTACCCCTCGGAGTCTCGTTTTTCAGTGGCTGGGAATCCAATGGGATTTGTCTTCCCACAATCTGTCAATTTCCAGTGGCCAAACGGAAGGAAATAGCAAAATCTGTCAGACAATTTCTCAAATGCAAACAAACACCAAGGAGAAGCCAGGAAAGAATCCTAGGGTCCCTTCAGTTTGCTTCGGTGACAGATATCCTCCTGAAAGCAAGGCTAAAAGATATAAATCGAGTTTGGCGATCGAGAGCAAACGCCAAATCTCGAGACAAGTGTCAGTAATTCCACAGATCCTTCGCAATCAACTCCGTCCATGGTCAAAAGTAAAGAACTTAGCCAAGCGGGTACCCCTTCAATATCCCCTTCCAGTGTTAACCATTCACACGGATGCCTCCCTGTCCGGTGGGGGGGGATATTCTCAGTTCAAACAGGTTCAGGGGACTTGGTCAGTTCAATTACGCCAGCTCCACATAAACGTTCTGGAAGCAATGGCAGTATTTCTTACCTTGAGAGACTGCTTCCCCCGAAAAAGTCTCATCTAAGGCTAGTTTTGGACAGTGCAGTGGTAGTTCATTGCATCAACAGAGGAGGGTCCAAATCCAAGCATGTGAACCATGTCATGATAGCCATCTTTTGCCCTAGCAAACAAACACAAATGGCATCTGTCCGCCACTCACTGGCGGGGGTAAGAAATGTGATAGCAGACGCTTTGTCCGGTCAGTCCCTCTGGAAATCAGAATGGTCCCTAGACGACGGGTCATTCCAGTGGATATGCCGGAGAGTCCCAGGTCTCCAAGTAGACCTCTTCGCCTCACAAGCGAACCACAAGCTCCCTTGCTATGTGGCCCCCAACCTGGACCCTCTGGCTTATGCCACGGACGCCCTGTCGCTTAGATTGGGATCAGTGGAGAAAAAATTTATGTTTTTTCCTCCAGTGAATCTCCTCTTGAAAGTCTTAAGCAAGCTGAGGACTTTCAAGGGAATAGTAGCTCTGATTGCACCGGACTGGCCCAAGAGCAACTGGTATCCTCTTCTTCTGGAATTGGGTCTCCGACCTCAACGGATTCCCAATCCAAGCTGTCACAATCAGTACAAATGAGGACTGTGTTCGCTTCCTCAGGAATTCTTCAGACCCTAACTTTATGGACTTCATGAAGTTTGCGGCTAATAAAGATGCTAATATTGATCCACAAAATATCCTCTTCCTAGAATCAGATAAGAGAGAGTCAACTATTAGACAATATGACTCAGCTGTTAAAAAAATTAGCATCCTTCCTGAAAGAATCAAACACTACAACCATGACAGTTAATCTAACTATATCCTTTTTCAGTATCCTTGTTTGAAAAAGGTTTAGCAGCTAGCACTATTACTACTCATAAATCGGCCTTTGAAGAAGATCTTTCAGTTAGGTTTTCAGATAGATCTGACTGAATCTTATTTCACGTCTATTCCTAAAGCCTGTGCTAGACTTCCTTTAGACCTTCTCAAAGGCCTACTACAGTCTCATGGTTCTTAAATGATGTCCTCAAACTAGCTTCAGATACTGACAACTCGTCTTGTACATTCATAATGCTTCTTAGAAAGACATTATTCTTATTAAGCCTAGCTTCAGGAGCTAGAATTTCAGAACTGTCGGCTCTATCCGAGATGCGGGTCATGTGGAATTCCTCCCCTCAGGAGAAGTTCTGCTGCTCCGGATCGTAGTTTTTTGGCTAAAAATGAGGATCCTCTTGCAAGGTGGGCCCCTTGGAAAGTCATCCCACTTCCGCAAGACCCTTCTCTTTGCCCAGTATCAACTTTAAGAGCCTTTCTATCTCGTACATCCTCAAGATCCTCAAGTTCTCTCTTCATGAGGGAAAAAGGTGGTACTTTGTCAGTAAAAGGTAGACAACAAATCCTTTACTTCATTAAACAAGCCAATCCTGATTCATTCCCAAAAGCACATGACATCAGGGGAGTAGCCACCTCAATTAATTACTTTCAACATATGAACTTTGAGGATCTTAAAAAGTATACTGGATGGAAATCTCCGACAGTCTTTAAACGTCATTATCTAAAGTCCTTGGAATCTTTAAAATTTTTCAGCAGTAGCAGCGGGAAACATTGTTTCTCCTGATACTGCTGATAGTAGTCGTAGTACAGATCCAGGTCTCCTTTCTACCTACCTCATCCTACATGCCTCACCCTATCGCCATGCTACTCGGATATCCTAGCCTTAGCCGCTGAAATCATATTAGTGGATTGTCCCTTATTTTTTTGCTAGGGACATCCACACTTTGTACTGTATGTACTTCAGTGTACCTACCCTTATTTTTATGCTAGGGTAGGACACAATGTGTTTGTATATTTTGTAAATAAGTTATCTAAGTAAATCTATTTTGTTAAAATTACACTGCATTATTATAATTTACTGTGTTTACTGTAATTTTAAGTACTTTACATTACTAACTTTCTTTTATGTTACTGTTTAGTATAAGTTAGACTTAAGTACTTAGTTTCTATGTTGTAATTGATTTACTTATATTATATCCCTCATTTTACAAACTGCTTTTGCATTTGTCCTTTTTCCCATTTTGTCTTGTTTCGGTCTGGTACTCTTTCATAGGCCGACACGAGCTGAGCCCAGAAAAGGGATTTTGACGAAGGAAAAATCTATTTCTGGGTGATTGGCTCGTTGTCGCCCTATGAAACCCACCCTGTATTGTTTTACCCCCCCTGCAGGACAAGATGTTTTTAGATTAAGGATGTCCGCTAGGGGCGCTGTTGTCCGTGGCGTCCTCTAGTAGTAGTAGTATCGCCGCCGCATCGCCCGTTGGTATCAGCTCTCTCTTGTGGGGATTCTGATTGGAAGTTCTTAATTGGTGAATGGTCTCGTGGTAGTGTTCCCACTCGCACCCTATTGCCATACCGACACTTCTTTTTAAGAGTGAGCGAGTCAGTTTTACTGACATTTTCTTAATTTTGTTTTTCTCTGGTAATTTTAGATTAATTTTACCTAGAAAGAATGATATTAAGGATCCTTTCATAGGGCGACACGAGCCAATCACCCAAAAAGAAATAGATTTTTCCTTCGTCAAAACCCTCCCCTTATTGTTGGCGCCTTGTAAAACCGGACTGCCAATAACCGAGTCCGCCGTAACCAGGGATTGCCTGTACAACCAAACCATAATCAGAAACAAGCATAAAAAAAGCAAAATAGGAGAGAAGTATAACTAATCAAAATATATGCTAAGAAAATGAAATGCTTCACAATTAGTTACTAATAACTGGTATAAATATAACACTACAGTGGTCCCCCCGTATTTGCGGGGGATGGGTACCAGAACCCCCCCCCCCCCCCCCCCCCCTCCCCCCCCCCCCCCCCCCCCCCGTGAATAGTTAGAACCCATGAATGTTAGGAACCCCCATAAAAACGCTAAAAAACACGCCTATTTTGTTAGTTAAAACTAAAACAAAACACACTAAAAATTTTCATACTGTTTTTTTTAATAGTTTTATACACAAAAAAATTTATTAAAAAAACCAGGAATTTGTGGATATTTCTCATAGAAAATACAGCAAATGCGCGAATTTTCCGCGAATAATGCGGGGGGAAACGTTCCCGAGAGAGGAAATCTGTGAATGTGAGTCCCAAATACGGGGGTCCACTGTACCCCCAAACTAACTATACATGCTTAACTCAGTGAGAAGAAAAGTAAACAGCAAAAACTAGGAAAAAATACTTATACCAACTAAACAAACATGAAACCAGCAAACAGAACAGCTTTTCATAAAAGTCTAACACTTATACAAGCTGTGAACTTAAGAAGGTAGGGACGCACACATGCCTTCAAATGACCTAGAACTGCCAGAGAAATCTCTAGTGGCATTTGTGACATTAAATGAGATGCTTATACACCATCCAAGAAAGAGGACAGGCAGTCCTTGGTTCATGGTGGGGGTTCCGTTTTCAGTGGCACGCCGTAACCTGAGAAATGCCATACACTGGAACATCATAATAATAATTGGAATAAATGACACTTATGGTATGGTAAAACCGGGTTATGGCACTGTAAAAATGGTTACAGCACCGTAAAATCAGGTTAATGGTGCCATGAGCCAAGCACCATAACCTGGGTACTGCCTATATGTAAACACATAACTGAAAATGAATGAAAAATTAATTTGAAAAAAAGAATTGTAGCAAATCCATTTTACTGGAAGCAAGACTGAGACCAAGTACAAGGCACTAAAAACTCAAGAGTAACTCAGTCTGCACCAAAAAGGGCGTGAAATGGACTTGGACCATACTCAATCAAGTGGACCAGGTATGGATTCCCCAGTGACGAAGGATGGAGGCAGTGAACAAACAAGGGCTAATGCAAAGTAATTGGTTTGTGATGGAAGAACCACTTAGCTACATGGCAACTGTATCAAAACAGAAAATATCCAGAGACAGTTCATATGAAATGTGAATCAGAAGCACAGAAACTATTTGGAGATGGATCTCGCAGTAAGGGAGACTTAAACTCTTATCTCTCTTAAAAACAAAATTCATGAAAACCTATAATATTACCTTTATATTAATTTCATCAATAGTGATACATTCAATGAGAGATCACCATGTAAGAATAGTGTTGTTTCTCATTTACAACCAAAAGTAACTAGAAGAAAGAGAGATTATATAAACTTTAAAAAAATTAATAGAAATATGGTATTGTATTTGCAGTTAAAATTTCAAGCACCTGAATTAAGGATTAAAGAAAAAATAAAATAAAATACACTGCCTGTTCCAACCAAATGTGAGAAAATGCAGAATACTACAGAAATCAATAGGAGGAATTTGAGTCACTCATCCATCCTATCTCGTAAAAGTAATGATAAACTCTGCAAAGATCCAGCAAAGGAGGAGGGAAGAAGGGCACCTCCAATTAGCCTGGATCTATGAAGGTTTACTTTGTAGTACATGAATTAGCCTACCTGAAAACATATGAAAAGTATAAACGATCAACATCAGTATAACGAGCGTCAGCTATTTTGGAATGGAGAGTCTGTACGGCCATGCACGCTAAATACACCAACATCCAAAAATACGGGGAATCTGAAAACTGAAAAAAAAAATTGTATGTATGATATTGTACTTAAAAAATACACTATACTGACTACATTTTTTCAAAATCTACAAATATCTGCAATTATTTATAACTGAATCACAAAGATATAGAACATGATGAATGCATAAATAAAGGCAAATGCCACGAAGGGAAAGTGAAACAACAGAGTGGTTGCTAAGCCTTTTGACACACGGTCCTTTACTAGCAACCAAGGACCGTGTTGAAAGGTCTAGCAACCAATTCCGTTGCTTCATTTTCCCTTTGTGGCATTTGCCTTTATATCTGCAATTATGAATAACCAGCAACATCTTGAACTTAAATGCACATCTTTGCATACTGTCATATCGATGTCTGCCAGTACAGCTGCCACAGCTGAACCTATAGTGATCAAGCTTGCAGCAAGTGCCACAGGACCAGCACCACCTCGGAAACTTGGGGCAATCTCCATTAGATACAGAGTTGCACCTAGCGTATTTTGTAAACATAAGAACACTGGAACACTCTGCAAAAACCACAAGTAATAAGACAGATATCCAGCAAAAATAAAACAAAATCTTATGGGCTCATGAAATACATTTACTGAATCCTATACCCATAGGTATAGTTATAAGTAACAAAAATTAATCATAGAACCTTGAAGGTACATGAAACTGGAATTGATGACTAACTTAGTATCTAGAATAACTTGAATGCCAACTCAGTCTAAAGCATTAACAATGACAATGTACAGTATCAAAATGAATAGTTTTTAAGGAATATTTTAAGGTTTGTAGATACAACCCACGGCCTTACTGGTTCCTATCAAACTGATAAGAAGGGATGACTTCTCAATAATTTACCTTGAAGATCACGATACTTTTCATGCAGTAGTTAGAGATGGTCCTCAAATGAGGCATACCCCAATCTCTCACCTGATTCAGGAAGAAGTCCAACTCTTGGGAAAAAACATATCATCTACTGTAATGCTTTGTAAGACTTTCTGTATCAACAGGCATGAAGGCATTAGACCAACAAACTTCAGGTCATTAGCTCTATTATTTTTAGAATATATTTACTGTTCTGTTTACATGTCTACCCCTCCCATGGTCTTAATCATCATTGGAAGAGAGCTTAGAGTGAAGGTTCTGTCTTCCAACTATGGTAATTTTAAGTCTAAACACTTAACAAAACATTCTGTTTGATCACTTTCCATATTCTCAACTTCAATTAGAAATTTACATAAGTGGAATAAGTACCTGACACATGATCCACTGTGTGGGATTTGCCGTCAGAGAATCACCATCAACATTCTTTCAAAGAACCATGCTATCAAGTGCCCAAAATCTTCAATTCTTTCTACCATTAAAAAGACTGTAATATTACTTTACAGGGTCAAGCAGTAATGCCTTAGATTTTTCTAAAGACTTTCTTTACTTCACTGTAACATTCCATTCAGTGGATGTTTTATTTTTGCAATGACTTATTTTCAGTCTTAATGATAATAATTCTTGTTCAGTCAAGAGGGGAGTAAGAGACTTCCACGTAAGGTGTACAAATGATAAAATACTTAACCCTGATCTTCCTGTATTCATACAACACTTATATCAGAAGGTGATTAGAATACAGACCTTTACACTATGAGTTTGACATGCTGGATAGGATGTCTGTCCTGTATGAAGCATAGGATGGGGTTTAAGATCCAGAAACATAACTGGAAAAGTCACTGGATGTATTAAGTAAGAGTCTGAAGGGCAAGAAGGTGGATGGGTATTCTGTTCTGATTAATCGAAAGGCTGTCTGAACAAAGCTGAAATGGCATAATCCAAACTTTATAATCCTTAAGTTCCCCTCTTAGAATGAAGGAAAAAATTTAATTGGTTTTTGTGCCATAAGGGTATTGAATTACTGTAGGTATCCCCAGATTATGTCAGTCTTGGCTTATGTTGTTCTGAGCTCATGGAACTTTTCAAATATGTATTCATCAAAAAATCTGTTTCGGGTTACAGTGGATGTTCCGAAGTACATACATCTTTTCTGTTTTACAGTGCACTGTAAGCGACTGAGCAATATTTGTACATTTTTTAGATAGTTTTGCAGGAAATTCTACAAGATTATGGATGCACACCTCACCAGAAGCAAGGTAAATTAATTTGGAAGTTTCCAAGATAACCAAAGGATAAGGCGCTCATTTTCAGAAAATTTTTAATATGTGTATGGTGTTCCAGCTTACGCCATTTTCCAGCTTATGTCGTGCCTCAGGAACCAAACCCCCGATGTAACCAAGGGACTGTCTGTATAGGAAATTAGGTACTAACAAGTTAGGTTAAAAAAGGTGATGATAAAGAAGTCTGGGGATTTGGTAGCATGAATGTTATTATTCAAGGAATTCCACAGCAATGAATGGATGACAACTGGACTTTCAAAATGAAATATAGGAACAATGAAAGTTATTAACAGTCATTTTCAGCACACAAAGGTTAACTGAAATGAAACATAATATTTCAGTCCTACAAAAAAACCTTGAGGGTACTGCAGAGAAATTTTGGTAAGCCTAGTTTAAAAGGAACTGTGTGAGAACCCTTACTTCATCAGTTATTGAAGGGGAACCCTAATACAGGTAATTGCAACCCAATCCAAGGAGAAGGAAGGTGAGGAAAAGTTTACACTCCGGCAAACAAGATTTTCTCAGATATTGATTAAATGCATAAAGTAAAGAACAAAAAAGGAGAGAGCCTCCTCCCCTTCTAAAACAACACTTGCAGAATTCCTGTCATGTTTCTGTGATACATTTGAAGGTGAAGGTTTATTGGCGAAGCCTTCTTCTCAGAAAGCAGACTGAAGTTGAGTAGCATGAGAAGTAAGTGCCTCAAGCTAAAGTGATACTGCATATTAACCATGTGGTTAGTGAGAGAACTTAGCATAACAAGAGTTGCTTAGCATGTATGAATACAAGACATCCGTCACTGGTTATGACATTCTGAAGTAATGACAGTTACTCTGAAATCAACGAAAAAATGCATAAAGCCACCTGCACAATAAAGGGATTTTGACGTAAGAAAAATCTATTTCTGGGCGATTGGCTCGTGTCGCCACGAAATATCCTTTAATCTATTATTTCTAGGTAAATGTACTAACACATACCAGAGAATAAATAAAATAAAGAAAAAGGTCAGTGTAACTGACTCGCTCACCCTCCAAGAGGGTGTCGGTATGAACACTAGCGAGTGAGACCACTACCACGAGCCAAATGCCAATAGAAATCTCCCACTACAAAAAACCTCCCATGAGAGAGCCGACCCACAGAGTGAGCAGCTCGTACTACTACTACTCCATCCCATGCTGCCCGACTGCTGCGCCTCTGGTGGCCATCCTGAAGTTAGCAGACAATCTTGGGCGAAGGGATGGGTAGGGTGGGATTTTCGCTGGCGACACGAGCCAATCGCCCAGAAATAGATTTTTCCTTACGTCAAAATCCCTTTTCTGGGCTCAGCTCGTGTCGCTGCGCGAAATCGTACCAGAGAAATAGCACAATTATTGTAAACAAAAGTAATAAAATAAATCAGAATAGGTCTCAAATAAAAGAGAAAATAAATATAAAAAGAATATAATTGCTAAAAAGATACAAATACACAGTGATACAAAAATAGAAATATGCTTGAATTACACTTAATTCTAATCATGTTTCTTATCATAAGGTAATTTACATATGTACAGAGGGTAAAATGGGCTTACATGTAACAAAATGGTATCTGTGTAAAGGCATGTATCAGAAATATAATAGCAATTAAAATAATCAAATGAACAAAGTAATCAATAATGATATATATAAGGAATGTATATGACTTAATATACAAAACCCGTAACCATTATAAATAAGATGTATCCCCTAGCAATAAAAATAAGGGGGTACCATCCATGAGATCAATATCTATAATCATCTGTGAGTGTCCCTAGCAAAAAAATAAGGGGCACCCACTACATCATCATAAAAGCAGCTAAGACACAAGGTGAATGTAAATGAACACGGCAGGAATAGACGAACTGTTGGGTGGAGGCAGGTAGAAAAGGAGGACTGAATCTTCTACTACAAATTACTAGAGTCAGGGGAACTATGTTACCCGCTGCTACTGCTGAAAATTTCAGAGCTTCCAAGGACTTAAGGTAATGACGTTTGAACACTGTCGGCGATTTCCATCCGGTATACTTTTTGTTTTTCAACTCATCGAAAGTTCATATGTTGGAAATAATTAATTGAGGTGGCTGCCCTGACATCATGTGCTTTCGGGAAAGAGTCAGGATTGGCTTGCTTAATAAAGTACAGGATTTATTTTGTTGCCTGATGCCTTTAATGGATAAAGTTCCACCTTTTTCCCTCTTAAAGAGGGGACCCGATGAGGATGAGGAGGTCCTGGACAGAAAGGCTCGTAAGGTTGTAACTGGGCAAAGAGATACATCTTGTGGAAGGGTAGTACCTTCCAAGGTTCCCACCTCATCAAAGGATCTTCATTCTTTGCTAAAAAGCTACGTTCCGGAGAAAGTAGACTTCCCCTGTGGGAAGGAATTGAATATGACCCGGATCTCTGGATAAAGCCGACAGTTCTGAAATCCTTGCTCCTGAAGCTAAGCTTAATAAAACAGGGTTTTTCTTAAGAGCTTATAAACGAGCATGTGTCATTATCGTTTCTGAAGCCAGTTTTAGAACATCGTTTAAGAACCATGAAAACTGACGTAGGCCTTACAGAAGGTCTAAGTCTAGCACAGCCTTAGGAATAGACGAGAAGTAGGAATCTGTCAAGTCTATGTTGAACCCAAATTGAAATATCTTTTTCAAGGCTGACTTGTTTGTCGTAATCGTGCTAGCTGCTAAACCTTTTTCAAATAAGGATCTGAAAAAGGATATAGCTGAATTAACTGTCATGATTCTAATATCTGATTCTCTCAGGAAGATTGCTAACTTTTTGACAGCAGCATCATACTGTCTCAAAGTTGAATCCCTTTTATCGGATTCCAAGAAGAGAATATTCTGAGGGTCAATATTCGCATCTCTTTTTGCCGCAAACTTCATGAAATCCATAAGTTAGGGTTTTGAGAATCCCTGAGGAAGCGAACACAGTCTTCGTTTGTACTGACTGGGAGAGCCTGGGATTGGGGATCCGAAGAGGAACGAAGGCCCAGTTCCAGAATTAGGGGATACCAATTGCTCTTGGCGGCCAGTCTGGGGCTACTAGAGCCCACTTGACCCTTGAATGTCCTGAGTTTGTTTAAAACTTTCATGAGAAGATTCACTGGAGGAAAGACATAAATCTTTTTCCAGTTGTTCCAGTCTAGAGCCAGGGCGTCCGTGGCATAGGCCAGAGGGTCCAGGTTGGGGGCTACATAACACGGCAGTTTGTGATTCGCTTGAGATGCGAAGAGATCCACCTGTAGCCCTGGAACTCTTTGAAGGATCCATTGAACGAACTGTTGTCCAGTGACCATTCCGACTCTAGGGCACTGATCGGGATAACGCGTCTGCTATGACGTTTCTCACTCCAGCTATGTGAGTGGAGGAGAGAGCCAACTGAACTTGTCTGCCAGGAGAAGATGGCTACCATGACATGATTTAGATGACGTGACTTGGAGCCTCCTCTGTTTATACAATGTACTACCACTGCGCTGTCCAGAACTAGCTTTATGTGGGAGTACTTGTGGGCGCAACCTCTTTAGAGTCAAGAACACTGCCATTGCCTCCAGTACGTTTATATGGAACTGACTGAACTGAGGTGACCAAGTTCCTTGAACCTTTTTGACCTGGGAATACCCTCCCAACCGCTTAAGGACGCGTCTGTGTGGATGGTGATCCCTGGTGGAGGGAACTGAAGGGGTACTGACACTGACAATTCTTGACTTTCGCCCACGGCCGAAGTCGATTCTTTAGAATCAGAGGGACTGAGGATAGTTTGTCCCTGACCTGACATTTGCTCGTGAGCGCCAGATTCTGGTTAGGTCTTTCAGTTTGGCTTTCATTAAGACGTTCGTCACTGATGCAAACTGGAGAGAACCCAGGATCCTCTCCTGAGCTCTCCTTGACGCCAGTTTGTGACTTAGAAATTGCTTGACTGACTTCGCTATTTCTTTCCTTTTGGCTGATGGAATCGACAGAGTATGGGAGGATAGATTCCATTGAATGCCCAACCACTGAAAGTTTGACTCTGGAGTGAGTCTTGACTTGGTCCTGTTTATCTTGAAGCCTAGATATTCCAGGAAATGAATCACTTTCAGTGTAGCTCTGTTGCATTCCTCGACTGTTGAGCCCAGATCAACCAATCGTCGAGATACGCTACTACCATAATCCCTTGAGACCTGAGTTGTTGCACTACCACTTCCGCTAGTTTCGTGAACACCCTGGGTGCCACGTTGAGTCCGAAAGGAACTACCTTGAAGGAGAATGCCTGGTCTCCTATCTTGAAACCCAGATATGACGGAAGTGTCTTGCATAGGGATATGATAGTAGGCGTCTGTAAGATCGATAGAGTGGTGACGGCCCCACGGGGAAGGTAAGGTCCGCACCTGCGAGATCGTGAGCATCTTGAACTTGTCGCAGCGGATGGCTAAGTTTACGCGGGACAAGTCTAAGATTACCCTTCTTTTTTGTGAGCCTTTCTTTGGCACGCTGAACAAGCGACCTTGAAATTTTAATCTCTTGACTCTCGCTATAGCTCCTTTCTGAAGGAGGTCCTCTGCGTACTCTGTCAATTCCTTGGAAGGAAGTTGACTGAAAGGTCTGGATGGAGTTGGGTTTCGTCAACCAGCTCCAACCCAGTCCTTTTGACACTATGCTCTGAGCCCATTCGCTGAAGTTCCACCGGTGGCGAAAGTGAAACAGCCTCCCTCCTACTGAAGTTCTTCATTGGTTCTGGAAACCGCCTCGGCCTCCTCTGAAGTGCTTTCCCCTATTAAGGGGCCTCCCGATCCTCTCTCACGAAAGGAACGCTTACCTCTGCCTCCCTTACCCGAGCGGTCATACTTCTGTGAGCTTGACTCTCGAAGGCTTGATTGTAAGCCGGAGAGTGGCGTAAGAGGTGGAGGGCTGAGGCTGAGGGGATATCACATAAATTGGTTGTGATTGAGCTTTAGAAGTGGAAGGTTGGGCTGTTTTGCACTAAGGCACCGCTGGAACTTGCTGAGAAAAGCGTGGCTGCTTTTTCTGGTAAGGATGGACGCCTAGGTTTCCTCTGTCCCTTACCTTTAGGCGTTAAGTCTTGCCTCCTCTTAGCCGTAAGGCCCCACGGTCCTTAAGGTTCTCTGGTTCAGCCTCGTAGCCTCTGACTGGACTTCCTTCACCATAGCTTCTGGGAAGAGATCTGCTCCCAGATGTTAGACGAGAGTAACCTATTCGGCTCATGTCGAATGGTTGCCTCTTGTAGGACATGCTTCCTACAATTCGTTTCTAGCAGTGGCAAACTCAAACATATCCGACTGTACCGTTTGAGTCAGGGATTTGGTCATGAGTTTAAAAAGCGGTTCTGAGCCATAGGCTATGGTCGCTACCTCGGACATAGCCATAGAGTGAATTGACCTGGCTAATCGCGATTTCGCGTCAAATTCAGCCTGAATAAGGCTATCTGGGAGCCTGGGTAGCTTTTCACCAATTTTACGATCCATAGCACAGTCGGTTTGAGTTTGCCAGCCGAGAAGGTGTTCGGCAAGTCTTCCCACAATTCTCCGGCTGAGGGAAGCAACGGAGATGTGGGATCTGCTTCCTTCAATTGAGGCATTTGGGTTCTTTTGGGCCGCTGGGATGGTAGACCTCGTGATCTTTTGTCAGGAACTGGGAGCGGGGTACTCTCATCCATTGTGAAAATGGTAAAGGGACTCTTAAAAGGTTGTATCTTGGTATTAGAACAATCCATGTCCTCTAAACACCTGAGCCATTCTCTCTGAGCCTGGCGTCTCGTGAATAGAGGACTGTCTCCTTTGGTACCCTATCATCCCGCAACCATGGCTGACGCTGTAAGCCTTGCGTAGCCTATGAACGGAGGCTGGAGGTCTTCCCGGGTAGAACTCGAAGTCCTCTATCCTTCGAGTTCCAAATTTCGGTATAGAAATGAGACCGTCTTGGAAGGGGGCGTATGACGCTACTCTCCATGGATTGTTCATCGAGAACGGATTGTAGCGAGTCATACGGAGGAAGCTGAGTTTCCACTCAGTATTGGAAAGTGGAGGAGAGGCTATAGGGGCTTCTCTCAGTCCGGCTATAATGGGAGTCCTGGGGACGTAATCCTATCCGACAAACGAGAGATCATTTGTTCCATGCTACTCTTTAGGGCACCCAACTAGGTCGCCCACCTGTTGCAACAGGCCAGCATTGGAGTCCAAGGCCGGAGCTGCTGCGGAGGTGGAGGGGTGGCTCTGAATCGGAACCAAGGGTAGCGGGAACTGGTGACTCTGCCGGGGTGCGAGATCTCTCTCTGGAGGATTTACTCCCTCGAGGACTTAGAGCCGGAGCTAGAAGCTTTAGACCTGTCTGCTCCGGGATTTCCAGCCGGAGACTTACGAGAGGAGGAATGAAGCCGAAGTCGTCTTCTTAGACGACGACGACGTCTTAGACAAGGATTTCACTGCTTGACCCTTGACTTTAGGTCTAACCGAAGCGTCAGGAGGATATACAATTCATCACCTGTAAATCCTTGGAAGGATGGAGAGGTTGCAGGAGTAGAAGAAACAGTTACGCCCAAGGTGACCCTTGGGTGTCCACCCTACTTACCTCGACCAACAGGTCGTCTACACCTACCATAGGTTCCACATTAATATCTAAAGTCGCGACGTCCGTGGAGATATCCTGGTCTTGGTCAGTTAATGAGGCAGCCAGCTGTTGTTGGATGAAGGCGATAGTCGGGGCCGCCTCTACTGGGTCGACGTATCCTGTCGCCTTGCCTCCGGGGAAGATTAACAGTGCCAACCGCTTCTCTAAGATGTAGGGCATACCCTTGGCGGCGTTCTTCCCAAAAACCGCCGACCCAGGCCCGCAGGTTGCCAGTGCGGTATCCCTCACTGCCGGCGCCTGGAAGAGAGGGCGTAGATTAGATTAAGAATCACTTAAAACTAAAACTTAAAGTATAACTTAAACTTAGATGCCTTAAGTTAAAGTGAATGATGAAAACTTAAGCATAAAACAGAAGCGGAGCATCTACCGGAGATGGAATACTTACCCATCTAAAAGCTGCTCACCAGATCATAACATATGGTACACGTCTCATGGTACCAATGACCTGGATGTCCCCCGTGCAGAGTCGCGCATGGAGCATGGGACCGGCAAACAAACTTCGTGTCCACATGGGTCCTGAAGTGTGGCGGCGCATCCCGTATGCTCACAGTTGGTGGCCTGTAAGTGGAAAGACACATGAGTATCTTAAAGAATATCACTTACAGGCTAAAGGACAGAAGAACTCGTTGCATGCCGGAGCTCGGAAAAAATTTGGGCATAACCCCTCCCTCTGCTTCGCTGAATAGGCTATAATCCTCCCGAGAGATCCGGTAAAACTAAGGGAGGGGGGGGGGGAAGGTTTAAGGTACTTAGATAAACTTATAGTTAATCTAATAACACTTAAACCTAAAACGCAAACGAACCGACCAAGTCCAGTGCGTAGTAGCGGAGTGTAGTAACTCAGCAATACGTTAAGGTTAGCAGGGACCCACTGTATGTTCCGGTCCACTCTACTGAGTGGACTAACACCTCTCCGCTGGATGCCAGGACTCCGGTCAGGAAAGGAGCCCTAGTAAGGTGGGAAAGAGCGAGAAGACATACAGGCTCAAGCGAACACGGAGCGACAAGGAAGCAACGGATGGGGGGAAAGGCCAGTACCCCCCACCACATTACCACCCGGCCGGACCGAGAAACCGAGAGGTCGAGTCCAGTCTGGGTCTGTCCCGTCTCTGACCACTCCGCCTGGGGGGAGAGAGGGAAGCAGGCTCGGGTATGTGGAGCGAGCATGGGCAGACCGACCCACCCTCCCCCGACTCTATGGGAAGAGCGGAGAGGGGGGAAAGTGACTGGGCAGGCGTCTGGCTGTCTCGTGATCGCGTAGTGACCACGAGGCGGTAAGACCAAAACAAGACAACTAAGCCTAGGACAGACCAACTGATCAGAGAGATGCTATCGGGAAGCAACTGAGCTGAAAAGCAGTGGCATATAGGCCCACTGGGCCAAAACCAGCTGATCAGAGAGAAGCTATAGGGAAGCAACCGAACTGATGAGCGGTGAGAATAGGCTCAATGAGCCAGGACCTAGGCTAAGCCAGACGCCTAACTAACCTAATCATAACAAAATACATGGTACAATAAATAAAAATAAAAGAAAGAAACAATATAGTAGGAGAAAAATTCCAGGAGTGTACGACTAACCCGAAGGAAAGTCTACCACTCAAAGCTAGTCAGAGGCCGATACTAAGAGCCGGGACTAGGGTCTGGAGGAAGAAGCCTACATCAGGTAAAAGGACATGCATGCATGACAAACCTGAGTAGACAGTACCCTAAGTAAAACGGATAATTAATATAGAACGTACACAGACAAGGGGATGTTCTAGGTATAGGGAGACCAAGAACGAACCCACCACGAGGCAGAACCATGCTGCCATGCTTCCGACCCAGAGTTCGTATTTATACCTAAAAAACGGCAAATACTGACTCAGGGCCGGAAAAAACCAACTAACCATAAATACTGAGTACTTAACTTAGCTGCTGCGATAGCTGCACGCTCCATTATAGATAAATCCAACGAAAGGGCACAAAACACAGAGAGAAAATAAGCACGTGTGACTCGTGTGCGCTAAACTGAAAAGGATGGCCACCAGAGGCGCAGCAGTCGGCAGCATGGGATGGAGTAGTAGTAGTACGAGCTGCTCACTCTGTGGGTCGCTCTCCTCATGGAGGGTTTTTGTAGTGGGAGATTTCTATTGGCATTTGGCTCGTGGTAGTGGTCTCACTCGCCTAGTGTTCATACCGACACCCTCTTGGAGGGTGAGCGAGTCAGTTACAACACTGACCTTTTTCTTTATTTTATTTATTCTCTGGTATGTGTTAGTACATTTACCCTAGAAATAATAGATTAAAGGATATTTCGCGCAGCGACACGAGCTGAGCCCAGAAAACACCACTTAGGAGGTCATCATCTGGTGCTCTAAGCTGACGGGCCACAAGATATCCTGGCCGCAAGAACTAAATAAGGGATTTTGATGAAGGAAAAATCTATTTCTGGGCAATGGCCCGTGTCGCCCAGTGAAATATCCTTCAGTTCATATTTCTAAGGTAAATAAGGGATTTTGACGTAGGAAAAATCTATTTCTGGGGGCGAGGAAGCCGTGTCGCCCAGTGAAATATGTCTGCTTTAGCACTATTTCTAGTAAAATATTGCTATAATACCAGAGAACTGCTAAATTGGACATGTCAGAAGCCTCTGACTCGCTCACCTATATAAAAGGTGTCGGTATAAAACTGGGGCGAGTGTTAAACACTACCACAGCAACACTCCAATTAGCCTTTTCCTCATCACAAAGACTTTAAATACGGGGATAAAAGAGGGTGTCGGTATGGTACTGGGCGAGTGAGACCACTACCACGGACCTCTTGCCATTTAGATCTCTCTTCCATCAAATCCCCCTGCCAGAGAGAGCTGGTACACAGCCGCACCAGCAACTACTACTACTCACCCACCGACGCCATCACCAGCGCCTCTGTGGCCATCCTTGACACTAGAGGAACAAGCTTGGGCGCAGGGATGGGAGAGATATAGGGGGGATTTCACTGGGCGACACGGGCCATTGCCCAGAAATAGGTTTTTCCTTTGTCAAAATCCCTTTTCTGGGCCAAGCCCGTGTCGCTTTGTGAAATAGTACCAGAGAATTAGCACAGCTTAGTAAAGATATAGAAGAGGTAACAAGAAAAACCACAGAATTACAAAACATGAGTATAATCTAGTTAAATATTACAAAGTTATCATACAAAAACCTTAACTAATGTATAGTAACAATAGTTAGCCTTAAAATATGTAATAGAACTTAATATTACACTTATGCTAACTTATAATAGGACTTAGTACTATACTTATTCTAACTTATGATAACTTAAAACTAGAAAATATCAATATATACAGGAGTGAGTCACCCTAGCATAAAAATAAGGGTGAACATCACAATATAGCCTTATTTGGCAATAAAATACAGGTGTGAGTGACCCTCAGCAAAAAAATAAGGGACACATCACTATACATATAGCCTTTTAGGCAGCTAAGGCTCAAACAGGGTTTGAGCCTGGCGGTAGGATCAAAGGAAAATGTTAGTGAGGCAGGTAGAAAGGAGATCTCGATCTTACAACTAAAACTACTTAGACAGTGTCAGGAGAAACTGTGTTTCCCACTGCCACTACCGGCCGGAAATTTAAGAAGATTATTCAAGGATTCCAGGTAGTGACGTTTGAAAACTGTCGGCGACTTCCAGCCTGTGTACTTTTTTAAATCATCAAAATTCATATGTTGAAAATAATTAATTGAGGTGGCTACTGCCCTGATGTCATGGACCTTAGGGAATGAATCAGGATTGGCTTGTTTGATAAATATAGGATTTGTTGCTGATTCCTTTAAGGAAATGGTGCCACCTTTTTCCCTTATAAATAGGGGACCTGAGGACCTAGAAGATGTCCTGGACAAATAGGCTCGTAAGGTCGTCACCGGACATAGAGAAGGGTCTTGAGGAAGAGGGAGGATCTTCCAAGGGGCCCATCTCATTAAAGGATCCTCGTTTTTAGCCAAAAAACTACGATCTGGAGATAGTAGAACTTCTCCTGAGGGGAGGAATTCACACATGGCCAGAGTCTCATGGAGAGGGCCTACAGTTCAGATATCCTGGCTCCTGAGGCCAGACTCAGTAAGAATAATGTTTTTCCTTAAGAGCGTTATATAGTTACATGAATCGTTGTCAGAATCTGAAGCCAGTTTGAGAATGTCATTTAAGAACCATGAAATTGAGCTAGGTCTTTCTGATGGTCTGAGCCTAGCACAAGCTTTAGGGATAGACGAAAATAAGTAAGAGTGTTAAGTCTATCTTAAACCGCCAAACTGGAAGATTTTCTTTAATGCTGACTTATTGGTCGTATAGTACTAGCTGCTAGACCTTTTTCAAATAAGGATCTGAAAAAGGAAATAGCCAAATTAATAGTCATGGTTCTAGAATCCGTTTCCTTCAGGAAATTTGCTAGTTTTTTTTAACTGCTGCGTCATAATGACGCAATGTTGATTCTCTTTTATCCCGATTCTAAGAAAAAGGATATTCTGAGGATCAATATTTGCATCTCTTTTAGCCACGAACTTCATGAAGTCCATAAAGTTAGGGTTTTGAGAATTCCTGAAGAAGCGAACACAGTCCTCATTTGTACTGACTGAGACAGTTTGGGATTGGGAATCCGTTGAGGCCGGAGACCCAATTCCAGAAGGAGAGGGTACCAATTGCTCTTGGGGCCAGTCCAGGGCTACTAGAGCAACACTTGCCCCTTGAAAGACCTGAGCTTGTTCAGGAGACTTTCAATAGAAGATTCACTGGAGGAAAGATGTATATCTTCTTCAACTGATTCCAATCTATGGACATGGCGTCTGTGGCATAAGCCAGAGGGTCCAGGTTGGGGCCACATAGCAAGGGAGCTTGTGGTTGATTGTGATGCGAAAAGATCCACCTGGAGGTCTGGGACCTTTTGGCATATCCACTGGAATGAGCGCCTGTCCAGGGACCACTCCGATTCTAGAGGAAATGATCGAGACAGGGCGTCTGCTATCACATTCCTTACTCCCTGCCAGATGAGTGGAGGATAGGTGGCCATTTGTACTTGGCTGCTAGAGAGAAAATGGCTATCATGACATGGTTCCACATGACTTGATTTGGATCCTCCTCTGTTGATGCAGTGTACTACACTGCGCTGTCCAATACTAGTTTGATGTGGGAACTTTTGGCTGGTAGAAGCCTCTTCAATGTGAGGATACTGCCATAGCTTCCAGTACATTATGGGAAGCCGGCGAACTGAGGTGACCAAGTCCCTTGTACTTTCTTGAATTGAGAGTATCCTACCCATCCGCTTAGAGAAGCGTCCGTGGTGGATAACCAACTGCCGGAGGTTTGGAATTCCATGGTTGCAGATAAGTTCAGGTTAGTGAACACAAACACAGAGAGCAAGAAAATCATGTGTGGGCAAGATGTCGCTAACGGAAGGATGGCCACCAGAGGCGTTGGTGAGGCGTCGGTGGGTGAGTAGTGGTATTTGCTGCTTGGGCGCGGGCTGTGTACCAGCTCTCTCTGGCAGGAGGATTTTTGATGGAAGAGAGATCTAAATGGCAAGAGGTCCCGTGGTAGTGGTCTCACTTGCCCCAGTACCATACCGACACCCTCTTTTTATTTAGGGTGAGGCGAGTCAGCATACTCTGACATCCCCCTCTTTTATTTTTCTCTGGTAATGTTAGCATTATTTTACCTTAGAAATATGAACTGAAGGGATATTTCACAAAGCGACATGGGCTTGGCCAGAAAAATTACTTTTATAGCACTGCTTGCATGAGCATTGGAGCCTTTTGTTCTGTCCTCTACTGAAATAGAGATCAATTAAGTGTTTGATAGTTGAGTCTTAAGTTCAATTCAATTTCCCTTTAGTGAAAGCCCCATCTCTTCCTGTGTGTTCAATGGCAGTCAACTCTTATCCTACAAAATTCGAGAAATATCATGCCTCCCTGGCAATTTGTAAATTCTAAATCCATCCTGACTGTCTTCTCCTTCCCTTGTTGCTGTGGCAAACCTGGTGGGTTTCATATTTGCCTTTCAAGGTGAGCTGGCTCCACCTTGTCAATCATTGCTCCCAGTGGCTTTTTTCAATGACATTGTAGTCAGGTGTATTTATATTTTCATTGAAATTTTAGTAAATTAAATTTAGTAAATAATCTAGCCTCCTGTGGGGGCAAGCCAGCCTCAATGGGTGCCGGTCCCAAGCCCGGATATAGGGAGGGTGGTGTCAGGAAGGGCATCCGACTGTAAAAACCCACGCCAAAAACAACAATGGAATGAGTCGTGATATTGATGAGAATAGGGCTAGGGGGCGGGGTACTCCGTAAACGACGCACAGACACATCGCCCTAACAATCTGTGACAAGGCGAGGGCTACTACATCATGAGCGGGTGGTGCAGCTAAAGAAGCGAGCTCTAAATGTGAATCAGAATAGGCCAGCTCAATATTGGGTCTATGACAGGAAGAGGAAGAGAGTTGGCAGAGTTAATGAGGATAAAGAGAGTGGATATTTTGTGTGTGCAGGAAACTCGATGGAAGGGTAATAAAGCTAAAGAACTGGGGGATGGCTACAGTTAATCTATAGTGAGCAAATGAGCAGGTAGGAATGGCGTTGGAGTAGTGTTGTCGGGGGAAATGAAAGAATGCAGTGACGGAAGTGAGTAGAAAGAATGACCGCATTATGAGAGTGAAGATATGTTATGGAGGAGAAACAATGAACATCATTAGCGCTTATGCTCCACAAGTGGGCTGCGCAGAGGAAGAAAAGAGCCGTTTTTGTAACGAAATGAGTGAGGTAACGCAAGAACTGGAAGAGCAGGAGAGACTGTAGTATGGGGCAGACTTTAATGGACATGTCGGAAATGAAAAGGATGTAATTGAACGTGTGCATGGAGGACATGGGATTGGGGAGAGAAACCCAGAAGGAGAGAGTATAGTAGACTTTGCCGTGTCCTTTGAAATGGCAATAGTGAACACATTCTTCAAAAGAAGAGGGAGCACTTGATAACATACAGGAGTGGCGGTAGATGCCACAAATAGATTCCCACCTCCTTTACAATAGATCAAGGCTGGTGGAAGTTAGGAATTGTAAAGTTATCCCAGGTGAACCACGTGGCCCCCCAACATATGGCTCCTTTGTATGGATTTAAAGATGAAAAGAGTAAAGAAAACGAAAACGAATGGATAAAGAAAACATCAAGTGGTATAAATTGTTAGGGAGGATGGAATAAGATAAGAACCTTACCTTACCTTACAGACCTTACATCTTGTTCGGGTTGCCCCAGGTCCCTCAGTGTGAGGCACCTCTAATGTCTACCAGAGAGTTGCTAGTACATCTTCCGGTATATTTTTGCATCTTCCAATCTTGGATGGTCTGGGATGCAGTTTAGAATATTTGTCGAGCTTATTCTTAAACACATCTACGCTCACGTCCTGTATATTCCTCAGATGAGCTGGCAAACGCATTGAATAGACGCTGCATTATCGATGCTGGTGCGTAGTGGATTAATGTCCTGTGTGCTTTCTTATTTTCCTGTATAGTTTTTGGGCACTATTAATCTACCTCTGCTTGCTCTTTCTGCTATATTTTTAGTTCCATGATATTTTCTGCTATTCCTTCTATCTGTTTCCATGCCTGAATTATCATGTAGCGTTCTCTTCTCCTTCTAGACTATATAATTTTAAGAATTGTAGTCTTTCCCATAGTCTAGGTCCTTAACTTCTTCTATTCTAGCTGTAAAGGACCTTTGTACACTCTCTATTTGTGCAATATCCTTTTGATAGTGTGGGTAACCATATCATATTGCAATATTCAAAGTGGACTACGAACATATGTTTTATAAAGCATAATCATGTGTTCAGCTTTTCTTGTTTTGAAGTGCCTTAACAACATTCCCATTTTTGCTTTACATTTTGCCAACAGAGTTGCTATTTGATCATTGCATAACATGTTCCTATTCATCATCACACCAAGGTCTTTAACTGCTTCCTTATTTGTGATGGTCTCATTATTAGGTCCCTTATATGCATATAGCTTTCTTTCTCTGTCTCCATAATTTATTGATTCAAATTTATCAGAGTTAAATACCATCCTATTTACCTCTGCCCAATCATATACTTTGTTAGGTCTCTTTGTAGAGCGTTCCTATCTTCATCACAAGTAATTTCTCTACTTATTCTGTGTCATCTGCGAAACTACTCACTACCGAATCCTTCACATTATTGTCTATGTCTTCAATCATAATAACAAACAGTATTGCAGCTAACACCGTACCTTGCGGCACACCGGATATTACCTTGACTTCATCCGATTTTCTCGTCGTTTGCAATAACTATCTGTTTTCTGTTGTGTAAAAATTCTTTTAACCATCTTCCTACTTTATCCACGATATTGTGTTTTTCTAATTTTCTTTCGCTAATATATTATGGTCTACTTTTATCAAAAGCTTTTGCAAAGTCTAAATAAACACATCTGTTTTCATTTCCGCTTTTTCATATTTTTGAATATGTTCTCACGGTGGACTAACAGTTGGGTTTGTGTACTTTTTCCGGGTACGAAACCATGTTGTCCTTTATTAAACAAATTATTTTTTATTAAATGTTTCATAATATTTTTCTTCATTACCTTCATACACTTTCATAATAGTGATGTTAGACTCACAGGCCTATAACTTACTTGCCTCTAGTCTTGATCCACTTTTGAAAGTAGGGGTAATATATGCTAATTTGTGCTCATCATAAATCTTGCCTGTATCTACACTTTGTCTTAATATATTGCAAGTGGCTTTGCGATAGATGAACTACTTTCTTTAACAAAATAGCAGCAATTCCATCAGGGGCCCTGCAGCAGCTCCATTTTAATTTCATTAATAGCCTGCACAATATCAGCTTTCATTAATATCTATGTCAGCTAAATATTCACTATTTTCTCCTTACTTCTATATCATTATCTTCATTATCTATTCTAGGGGTGAATTCTCTCTTATATCGTTCTGCCAGTATGTTGCAAATTTCCTTTTTTTCATTCGTTAATCTCCCTTCAATTCTCAGAGGGCCTATTTCTATTCTTCTTTTATTCACTCTTCTTCGCATATGAGTATAATAGTTTGGGGTTTTGCTTGATATTTAATAGGGTTTTTTCTTCCAAGTCCCGTTTGTTTCATTTTCTTTTGATTGTATAATCTTTTGTTCTGCATTTCTATCTTACTTTTTAGTTCTATAACTTTCCAAGCATTTTTTTTTTTTGCAAGACCTTTTTTCCACTTCTGATTTTCTGGAACAAGATCCTTCTGTCTCTTGGTATGCATGAATGATGTTTATTTTCTTCTTCGGTATATATTTTTCCACTATTTTCTCCATTATTTTATATAATATCTCCGTATTTACCCTTATGTCATCACTTACGAAAATGTTATCCCAATCTTTGTTTAATTCTTCATTAATTTCTGACCATTTTATATTTTTACTGTAGAAGTTGTATTTTCCATATCCTTCCCACTTTTTCATTTCTTGCTTATCTCTATTTTCACTTGCTTTGGAATGAACTGTTAATTCTATGACATTATGGTCTGAAATATTCGCATTATAAACTATTATTTCTTTAACATAATTCATCTCGTTCACAAAATACTAGGTCTAAAGTATTTTCCTTTCTTGTTGGCAGGTGAGAGAGAGTTCAGGAGAAGAGTGCTGGGAGAGGTTGATCTGGGAATTGAAGATGCTGGAGAATGGTGGAGGCATAATGCATCAGTGATTAGAAGACATGGAAAGGAGATACTAGGGGAAACATCTGGAATAGTATGGAGGAAAAGGAGAGCTGGTGGTGGAAGAAGAGGTGGGGGAAGTGGTGAAAGGTAAAAGGGAGGCAAAGAAGAGATTTGAAGAGTCACAGCTGCAGGAGGACAGAGAAAAGATTAAGAGAAAGAAACAAAGAAGTAAAAAGGGTGGTAGCTCAAGCTAAGGCAAGGGCTTATGAAGAGGTTGTTAATGAACTGGAAACCAAGGAAGGGTTGAGTAAGATGCTCAAACTGTCAAAAGTAAGAAATAAAGAAACAAAGGACATCACCCATATTAAGCAAATGAAAGATAGGAATGGTACGGTCGTAAAAAGGAAGAGACATCCTGAAAAGATGGAAAGAGTATTTCGAACAACTGCTAGATGAAGAAAATGAAAGACTTGTAAGAGAGGATGGACAAGTAAACATGGGGAATGGTAATGGGGATATCTAGGGATGAAGTGATACGAGCCTTAAAAAGAATGAGAAATGGGAAGGCAACAGGACCTGACTTAATCCCAGTCGAAGTTTGGAAAAGCCTTAGGAGAAGGTAGACATCTTGTATGATCTGATGGTAAAAATATTCGAACAGGAAAAGATACCAGAAGAATGGCGGGAAAGCATATTGATACCTATATTTAAAGTAAAGGTGATGTCCAGGAATGCAGTAATTATAGAGGTATAAAACTAATGTCTCACACGTTGAAGATTTTGGAAAGAATCATAGATAGCAGGCTGAGAGAGAAGTTAGAATAGGGAAGGAACAGTTAGGATTTATGAAGGGAAGCGGCACAACGAATGGAATATTTTGCATAAGGCAGCTAATGGAGAAATTCAGAGAAAAACAACGAGACCTGCATCTGGTATTCATAGACCTTGAAAAGGCCTATGACAGTGCCAAGGCAAGAAATATGGAGATGTTTGAGGGAGAAGATGGTGCCGGAAAGTATGTCAGAATTATTCAGGAGATGTACAGGAATGTGTATACTAGAGTGAGGAGTAGTGTGGTGAGACGGATGGATTGAGATAGGAGTTGGATTACACCAGGGGTCAGCACTTAGCCCATTCATCTTCAACATCGTATGGATGTAATGACCAGGGATGTTAGAGAAGCAGTGCCATGGTGCATATTATACGCGGATGACATGTGTTGTGTTCAGAGGGGAAGGAGGAGTTGGAGGGGAGTTGGAGAGGTGGAGTAGCAGCAATTGAGGAGAGAGGAATGAGAATAAGCAGATCAAAACCGAATATATGTGTTCTAGTATTACTGAGGATGGTGGAAGTAGCATAAGATTGGGTGGGGAAGAAATAAGAAAGTACAGAAGTTCAAGTACTTAGGGTCCGTATTGGAGGATAGTGGAAGCATGGACCAAGAGGTGAGTACACCGAATTCAGGCAGGATGGAATAATTGGAGGTCTGCATCAGGGGTACTCTGTGACAAGAAGGTCCCTCTGAAATTGAAAGGAAAGTTCCATAGGACGGTGGTCAGACCAGCAATGTTATTATGGACAGAAACGGCAAGTATGAGGAAAACAGAGGAGAAGAAGATGATGTAGCAGAAATGAGAATGTTTGAGATGGATGTCGGGAGTAACAAGGGAAAGATAGGATTAGAATGAGTATATAAGAGGATCAACAAAGGTAGCTGAAATATCGAAGAAAATACAGGAAGGAAGCTTCGATGGTATGGACACCTGTTACGAAGGGAGGAACGTCATGTTGGAAGACATACGATGGAAATGAAGTGCAGGGTAGAAGGAAGAAGGGAAGACCAAGAAAGAGATGGCGTGATTGTGTAAGGGAAGATATGGAATTGAAAGGTATAAATGAGAACGAGGCACAAGACAGAAATCGATGGAGACGACTCATTCGTAATGGCGACCCCATATAAAATGGGTTTAAGCTAGGAGAAGATTGAAATTTTAGTAAATAATGTATATACTGTTGTTTTTTTTATTATTATTGTTTACTATTCTGTTAGTTTTTACTATTTTGCTGTTGTTAAGAGCCTATTAGTTTTGCTACTAACTTTATGTTGTTAATTCTAGTTTTTTTTAGGGAGAAACTGAGATGAACCCTAGGACAGCTACTCATTACTCTACGAAAAATTGCAGAGTACTTTACTCAAATATTCAAGGCTTAAGATCAAATTTTATTGATCTCCAGAGTTGTGCCTGCAACTATGATTTGATGTTTTTATCAGAGACACTTCTAAGTAGTAGCAAGTCAAAGTTTGAGTTTTAAGCTTAGGGTTTGATACCCTGGCTTTATTTATTGTAGTAACATCCCACATACGCAAGGTATGGGTGTATACCCAAGTCCCAATGACCTATTCATCACCAGAAAAACTTAAGAGTGTAGTTTCCACAAAGCTCTTTGTTTTAAGATTTTCAGTAACTTCTAAAATGTGTACCTATTTGCCGTTTACTGGAATCCGAATATCAACGATTCTATATATGACTGACTCTTGGAGATGATTACGTAATAGTATGGTTCAGTCATTGGATTCATAAGATTCATTTTTATTTGTGAGACAGCTAACACAGCACAGTGAGTGGCTTAATTTAAATTCTGCAGATCAACATGGCTGGTCTGCTCTTGAGTTCTGTCTCCTCCATCTTGTCCAGCTAATTGAGGAACCCACCCATATTTCTAATAACAGATTAGACCTCATATTTACAGATGTTCCAGCTATTGCCAAGCTCAAAGTCTGTGAGTAAAGCATACCAAAGGCACTTCCAACCAATACGCCACTGGATGGACATATCTGTCAATCAGTATATGCCTAATGCCAGCATTGAAAAACGGTCTGGCTGAAATCTTGAGCCTACTGGGATCACCTTATTGAAGCATGTCAGCCACTTAATGTAATATTTCAAATGCTATATCAGATCCAGATTCCATGAAAAAGCTAAATGAAATGCTGATGGCTATCTCAGTAAGGCATATCCCTTAACGGTCATCAAATTAGGACAAATGACAGCCATGGTTTTGATGATAAATGTAGAACAAGCCCAAATTCAAATGCATGGAGACAAAAAATTAAACCACTTTTGTTGAGTATCCCACCAGCTACGAATATTAAATTACCATATATCCGGAGAGAAATTACAGTACATAATACTTTAAATAGAAACTTGAAGAATACTGTCTCATCTGAAGAACCAAATTAGCACCATCTATCTTTGGGTCAGGCTCATCTTCCATCCCATCGTGCTTTTGAAGCTAAGCAATCAGCTGATGATGTCCCTCTCCCTGATACTTCTCATCCTGAACCCATTGTTACAAATTTGCACTTTGCTCCAAGGATGCTCAGAAAATTCTGAATAATCTTGATAGCTGAGGTGGAGAAGATCCTGATGATATCTTCCCTTTGTTTTTTTAAAAAGGTTCCTAGTGTGCTTTCTCCTAAAATTAGATTCTATGGGTATTTAGGTCAATGTAGTATCTTTGCAGATATACACAAGCTTAATAATACAGTGCCTGTTCCAAAGAATGGCCTGTCTGCATACTGCATACTGAAGTAACTACAGGCAAATTTCCATTCTCCCTGTAGTTTCTAAAGTTGAAGAAACAACTTATATTTTTAGCCCTTATATAAGCTAGAATCTAAAGGATTGTTAGCTAATAGCCATGCATACAGGAAGCAGTTAGGTACCTGTGATGCTCTTTGAGATTTGATATGCCATTTGCAAGAGAACCTTGATAAGGGTTAGGAGTGTAGAGTAATTCAAATAGATTTTACTGCTGCTTTCGATTTGGCAAATCACAAAACACTTACTTATAAACTTCAGACTCCTGGAATGGGTGAATATATTTTATGTTTACTTCAGCAAATGCTACACAAAAGTTAGGTATTTTATGTAAGGCCTCATATATTTATAACTGATAAAATCATGGTAATCTGTTTAGGTCATTTGTCCTTCCTTTACTGGAAGACTGTCCTCTGGTGAGGATGTCTGCTTCTGCCAGAAATATGATATGTTATTGTACAATAAAGTTTCATACATACTTACCTGGCAGATATATACTTAGCTATAGACTCCGTCGTCCCCGATAGAAATTCGAATTTCGCGGCACACGCTACAGGTAGGTAGGAGGTCAGGTGATCTACCGTCCCGCCGCTGGGTGGCAGGAAATAGGACCATTACCTTCTAGAACCATTTTTATTTTTCTCTTCCACCTGTCTCCTGAGGGGAGGCTGGGTGGGCCATTCAATCGTATATATCTGCCAGGTAGTATGTATGAAACTTTATTGTACAATAACAATATCATTTTCATACATTCAACTTCCCTGTCAGATATATTACACTTAGCTGATTGCACCTTTGCGGAGGGTAAGGAGACAGCTAATTACTGATAGACAGGTAAACAACATACGTTGTAGGTAATAAATAAATAAAAACTTGGTTCCTATGTGTTTAGACGAAGGGTCGACTTCCTAGCTATTGCTAGTAGTCTGCTTCGTCTCAAGAGCCTCAGCGAGGATGTGACCTATGGCTAAGAGTTCTTGTAGATCTGTCAATGGGGTCTTATCCACTTACTCGACAGAATCTAATGGTCATTTGTCAATGGGGTCTTATCCACTTACATGACAATACACCTATGTCTAGGGGCATAATTAAGGAGCACAACACCGATCCCGATCACCCTGATCCTAACACGAGGGGTTTGGGCTTAGTTTGAAAAGAGCTATCCCCAAACTCCTTTCAAAAAACCAAAGAAAAACACTATGTTAACATAAAATAACTCAGTTAAGGATCAGTGTCGGCTCCCTATCCCAGCAACGTATCCGTAGACACGTAAAACCAAGAGAGAAGGATCTCCCGTAGGTCAACTTGACCTCCTTTGTGCAAAGGGAAGTCAACACAGAGTTGCATCTCCCGTAAGTTACAGCTAATATGTCCTTCACGACATATTGTTTATGTAACAACCAAGAATTCATAAAGCTCGCACTTCAAGCGCTTTTAATTCTCAGCTGTTTTAAGGAATCATCAGTTATTCATGAAGTGCTTTAGCGATCACACTTATTCAAAGAAGACCAGGGCTTCCTTTGAAATGGATCTTTCTGGATGAAGCCTAGAGCCTGGCTTGCGCCTGGGTGGCGCCTCGTGCCTGGCTGGCGCCTCGAGCCTGGCTGGCGCCTCGAGCCTGGCTGGCGCCTCGAGCCTGGCTGGCGCCTCGCGCCTGGCTGGCGCCTCGCGCCTGCCTGACACTTGGTTGGCGCCTAACTCCTGGAAGGCGCTTTTTGCCTGACTCATGGCTGGTGCCTCGCGCCTGGAAGTAGCTTCGCGCCTGGTTCCAGACTGGCACTATTTGGCGCCTGGTGCCTGGCTGATTCCTCTCCACTTGCTGGAGCTTTGAGCTTGGTAGAGTCTCGAGGATGTCTGGCGATGCCCACATCGGACACTCTTATCTGTCCGATTTGTTCGCCTCTAGCGCATCTGCGCTAGGTTGGAGGCCCCTCTTTCTCTTCATCAGACATGACAGTGTTCCTTGAAACTGTCTGCCTCTGGCGTTTTACGCCTGTTTTGGCATTTGGCGCCTGGTTGGCACTACATTGTCCGAAAGTCCTGAATCTCCACAATGGTTTATCAGGAGATTGGAGAAGGGTGGAAGAAATTCCTCCACTTTGAGCTTCTGGCCTCTCTGGCAAGGGGAGGTGATTGTAGTAAACTACATCCATTAGACGATAGGACATCTAACAGTACGAGAGATAAGTCTTCCTCCGAGGAGGATCCTTCTTGAATCCTTCCGTTGCTAACGAGATCTCTTCTTACTTGCTGATGAAGTTCCTCGTTGCAGAATCTTCCCTATCCTTGTCCGAAGGAAGGGAAGGGGCTTGGAAGTCGAAGGAGACTCCGAGCTGAAATTGGGAGGATCCCTGATTTCTAGCTCTTCATTGTATCTCTCGAATACCTTCTGGGAAGCATTTCGAGCCTCATCGCATCCCAAAGACTTTGTAGGCAAAACGTTTAGACCATCTCTTCTTATGTAGGTGAAAACGTAAGTACCCTGCTGGGCAACGAAACTTCTATCTGAAATCGTTGAGTCAGGAATAGAGGGTTTTAGTTCTTTGCCAGACATACTATGCTGGCAAGAACCCATTGCCGAGTCTCCATTGAAATCTGATGCGAGATTCCAATGCACAAAAAATTCAATTGTCTTCTTGGTAGTTAAGGGCCTAGAGAAAACCAAGAATTCCCTCATAAAATTTCTCAAAGAAGTTTGATGAGGAGCAGTTCCATCTTGTCAGAACACGGAATCTGAGGCCACAAAAGATTCCCATTCGAAAGTACATGATATCCTACTCTTGTCATATTGAGGTATCGTATAAGATCCCGAAGATCTTAATCCTCTGCTATCTCTAATTCTCCTTGTATAGACAGAGTATAGCCTTTTACTGCGCTCTTTGATAGCAGATATATACAAAGGTGATTCTTCCCTCTGAAAAGGAAAAACCTATATGTGGTTCACAGAGGTATCGGAAGAGGACAGTTTCCTCTTCCATCAAACACGATCTGCAGTAATTCTATGTCCTGGCTATGACTATTGTCATTCACCTTTAAAAACCCTCTCATTCATGTCCACTTCTGGTCAGTCTGCACGCAGACTGACTCAGAGTGGAGAGGTTGTTAAGGTCCATTTTATAATAGATGCTCATAGAATATTCAGACTGTCTTGGAAAAGACTTCCAAAAACATGCTGTGAGAAGAACGTGACCTCTGTGAATCCAACTTCTCTAAGGCCAAAATGAGGCATAAGTATTATCCTTTCTTTTCTTTGACGCCCTTTATCTTAAATTCTGTAAAGAATTTTTATTTAGGGGAAAAAGACTAAAGTTTATTCCCCTTTCTATAAAATAAAGATGGCGTATATTGCTACCTCTCTTGGTTCGAGGAAAAGGAAGCAGTCCTACAGGAAGCCTGTTCGTCTTCTATACCTTGCTAAGAGATCTATGAAGAAGACTTTTCGCAGGTTCTCACAACTCTTTGCAATAAATGTTAGACATACGTTAACAGTTATTATCGTCGATCGAGAAGGTTCTCACGGACATGCAAAATCTTGCATCGAACCTCTTTTTTCCAAATAGGTTCTCTTTGTTAACGCGAACAGGAGCGAAAAAAGAGATTCTCGATGCTCTTTGCGATATGAGAGTCGTGGAATTGGCCTAAGTGATTAAATGGGTAACGAAATCAGGAACGAATCTTGCCGTTACCGAGCGTGCTGTCTGAGAGGCTACTGGACTCTTAGGTTAATAACTCGCTAAAACGAGAAAATATCTTGGATTGGTGCTCTTGGCTCATTGTGCCAGGCTGGCGCTTCTGGCGCTTTCTTCTAATTCTCTTTATGTTATGTGCCAGAACATCTGTGCCTTTATGGTACCGACATCCTTACACATGTTAATTCCGTTCTTAGAAGGAAAAAACTCTTATATACGAGTATAGTCCATTCAGGGAAACCATTTCTGCCACGAAGAGAATGTTCCCATCCCACTCTCCATCTTCTCTTGAGCAATATCCGATTCTAAAAAAGATTGTGTGCGTTTCTTCTCCAAAGACTTGACCATACCGTAGTCTTAAAGTGAATTCTCTACTACATCCATCTTCTCACTAAGCATGTATTGTAATATGCCATGCTTTCTTAAGCATGAGAGCATTATATAATATAATGTTCTGCTGCATTAGAATCCTTTAATAATGTTACCTACGGTAAAACAGCATTGAAAAGGTTATATCTTTCTTATTGAAAACTTCTTAACAAAGGCAGACAATATTTTATTTATGTTAGCTTAACTATCCCCTCCATTCGAGACTAAGTCCATGATTGTAGGGGGAATATACGGTTAACCATTCGATTCCGTTGGAGAGAGAGATGTAACCGACTGCTCATGACCTAGAACTGGATGGTACTGTATTGGCCTTACAAATTATGACAGCCCGGCCGTCTCGTTCGCTGCCTGACTGCATTCATCCTGAGTTGCCAGTTACTTCATTCAATGAAGGAATATAATAAAATTATTCTCGAGCCTAAGGAAGCTCTCAATAATGCAAATTTTAAGCCAATCAACCTTGTTTTTAAATACCGAAGCTGAGTAAGTATTGTCCGTAACAAACCTTTTAAGCGAAGTCCTTACCAGGAAAATCCTGTAAGGATATAGATAATTCCGTTAGCAAACCACAAAGGCAACTATGGGTATGCGTATATGACTTGTCATTCAGTAGTCGTATACACCAAGTCTTCTAACTACATTCTTTCCTCTCCGATGCAAGAGAGAGAATGGAAATCTTTGCCCTCTTCGTTCTTTTCGTCAATAAACACGAATTAGTATTAGTCGAAAGAGATCGCACTGAAAACCCTAGGATCGAAGAGAATCCCCAAATTTTTTATTCTCTTGGAAATATAAGGCCGTATTCTACGCCTCTTATTATCTGGAAGAGCCTCTAATCAATGAATGAGAGCTCGTACGAATCTTGTTCCAATTTGCAAACGATTGCCACTCTTTCTGTAAATGGTTGGTTGCATTATTTTAGAAGGGGGAAGATTTTAATATATCGTCTTATTAGTACTAATGAACTAATTTTTTCAATAAAAAAGGTCGCTAAGGTCTTATAAACTGAGAGACCTGCTCCCTTATTGGCTTCCCAATTCCGATCTATCTTCCATTTCTTGTCCATCAAGTTGGGAGAAGAATGAGCAACCGGAGGAGAGCCGCCTCCTTCCATTTCGTAAGGTGAAGAGCTTTTAGCAGTACCGATTCTAACCTGACAAGGGCTATTAAAAACGGCCGCCTGTGCGACATGTTGAGTCCCCACCGCCAGGGAAAAAAGCCGATCTTGCTCTTGCCTTTACTTGCATTAAGACTATCCTTGAGAAGGGGCGACGGCCGCCTGTGCAACAACTCCCGTCCTTATCAGGAGAAGGCCTCGAATGTCTTTCACCTTTCGCAGAATCAGGCTCTAACTCCATATCCGATGAAGATCCTGGTTTATCACTTCAGGCGCTTTGCGCTCATCTCAGGCGCTTCAGGCGCTTTGCGGCCTCGTTTCAGGCGCTTTGCGCCTCGTTTCAGGCGCTTCAGGCGCTTTGCGCCTCGTTTCAGGCGCTTCAGGCGCTTTGCGCCTCAGTTCAAGCGCTTCAGGCGCTTTGCACCTCATTTCAGGTGCGCTTCAGGTGCTTCAGGAGCTTTGCGCCTCGTTTTCAAGCCGCTTCAGGTTCAGGCTGCCTCTTTAGAATCCTCTCGCCTTGGTCTGCGATTTGCGCCTGGCCGCCTCGTCCGAGCTGTCAAAGACTTCTATCGGACGGGATTTCTAACGGGAGGGAAGCGATCCTTTCTCCTAGGAGGATCCTTCTTCAAAAACTTCTATTAACGAAGATATCTACTGTTGCCTTTCTCCTAGGATCTTCGTAGCGTCGTCTTCTTTCTCCTTTCCGTTTCCGATCTAGGGGAAGGGGGATTTAATGAATAAATGTCGTTTCTTCTTCTTCTCAGGTGGATAGTCTTCCGGAAAACTTTCCGGGCTAGGAATCCCAAGCTGGCGATTTCCACGATCTTTTAGAAGGTCTCGACAGCTTGTCAGGACTCCACCCTATTTTTTCCTTTCGATGAAGACTCAGATGCCGCCAAAAACACTGTTTTAGGATGCCTTTCCAACGGCTATCCTTGGCAGTCTGGGACGCTACTACAGATCCTGCCGAGGGGTGGGACGCCCGACTGTGGGGATTCTCTGAAACCTCCGTAAGGCTTTCAACATTCCTTCTTCCTCTGGGCTTGTGAGCTTGGAAGAGGTCTAGGCCTGAGAGCGAGACAGAGCCGATCAGACGCACCCCCTCCACTTCAATGGGGAATACTATATCACTTCTTACCTTTTAAGAGCTCGCATTTTGAGGCTAACATCCATATCTTCAAATTTGCATATATAAATTTGTAGTTTCTGTGGAGTAAGAAGGTGATGAGGATGCAACACTACTAGTACTGCTAATACTCTAACTGCTTGTTAGCACAAACGCTATTAAAGCTTCTAAAGTAAGCGTATCTAGTCATATGCTTTTCTGACTTCCTAAAATAGGAAATTAGAGTTTAATATTTGTTCCTCAATAAAGTTGTAACCTTTAATTACATGTAATAATGAATAAATATTAATAATTCCCTTTATTACAAACTATGTGAGTGTCTACCGATAAAATTCGGTAGTTTCACTTAATATTTTCTTCGAAATTTCGAAGCGAAATTCATTAAAAAGTTAATAAAAAAGCGTATGCCAGAACCAAAGACCCAGTGCTTCCCTGCAAAAGACAGCCCAGAATATCGATGGCGATGAAACACGAAAATCAAATCAGGAGGAACCGCAAACGAATGTTTACATTCCAACCGATAGAGAAAATCTGGTTCTAGAAGGTAATGGTTTCCTATTCCTGCCACCAGCGGCGGGACGGTAGATCACCTGACCTACCTACCTGTAGCGGTGTGTTGCGAAATTCGAATTTCTATCGGGGACGACGGAGTCTATAGCTATAGTTGAATGTATGAAATTATAACTTTTAGACAGAATGGTTCATGATATAAAGTTCTGTTTCCTTTATTAGCAGTCATAACTTGAACCACTGACGGATGGTCTCGTTTTTTGTCAATTTTCATAAGTTATATTTCTAACAGAGATCTTTTCACATTCACAATTGATCCCAAGCTCCTTCTCCTGCCAAGAGCAACCATTTATTTGCTGAACAGCAGCACCAAAATATGCAGTAAATGTTTAGCCTCGCTGTCGAACTTCCAGTTCTAGAGGTCCTTTAATCCTCACACTGCTGGCCTGTGGAATGTCTCCCTTGAGGATGTCATGCATTGGAACAGTATCATGGTAAGCACTTCGCTTGTAAAAAGTAATGCCTCATATACCAAAGAGGTGTATTTCTGGGCTCAGCTCGTGTCGGCCTATGAAAGGATCCTTAATATCCATTCTTTCTAGGTAAAATAATCTAAAATTACAGAGAAAAAACAAAATTAAGAAATGTCAGTAAAACTGACTCGCTCACTCTTAAAAAGAAGTGTCGGTATGTAATAGGGGCGAGTGGGAACACTACCACGAGACATTCACCAATTAGACCTTCCAATCAAAATCCCCACCCCCACAAGAGAGAGCTGATACCAAACGGTGCGATGCGGCCGCTACTATACTACTAGAGGACGCCACGGACAGCAGCGCCCCTAGCGGACATCCTTAATTATTAGCGCCAGCGTTTCGGACGCATTTTCTTACTTGTGCTATTTTCTCGGGAGGGTTTATCTCTTCACCCGTCATGGAACGTGCTGCCATCGCACGGCTAAGTTAAGTGCCTCATAAGTAGTTTGTTTTACTGTATTTTAGTCTTCCAGGAACCAGTATTTTCCTTCTAATAGGTCATATACGGTTTCCCGGTCGACCTCGTTTGGCGGCGCCATTGCTGCCTCGTTAAGAATTCCCCGGTCTTCCATACTGGGACTTTCTATACTTATGGGCTTACTATTTCACGTCATCGTTTTTTACATCGAGTTTTTAGCTAGGTTAGCCCCCTTTTACCATTTCTCTAGTTTTGGTATTTAGGGCTATTCTGTGTTTCCAGCCCAGCATCCCGGCTCTTGCTCTTCATCGGCTATCGCTCGGCTCCGAGTAGGCTTCTGTTCCTCGGAACAGTTTGCGTTCCTCCTGGGCTTCTTTTTCTTCTACTAAAAGTGTCTTTTCCATCCTTTACGATTGTAATTTAGTTTCTATTTAGGGTGTTAGGCTAGCCTAGGTGCATGTTCCATGTATTGGTACAGCCTGGTTCACGTGGGCCCTTCCACGGTTGTGTTGCTATCGCGGCTTAGGCCACTTGCGGTCACGTGTTCCAGCGCACCTTACCCTTCCCCTTCCCTCCCTACCAGGTATAGGGAGGCGTCTGGGGGACCCCTTGGTTGCCATGACAACCTCAGTTGCCTTCCTCCCATCCCTCTCTGAGGAGGCCAGGGGTTCTCCCAGCGGGGGGTATAGGGCGACCACTCATAGGGTACCGGGTCACCGAGGCGGGTAGTTGTTTGGGACGGGGAGGAGTAGGCCACCCCCCCCTCTCTCTCTCCCGCCGTGTTACGCTGAGACCCTCCCCCCCCCTCCCCCCCAGTTGCTCAGCCACCTTCCCTCTCTGTAACGAACAGGAGGCCTTCCGCCGCAGCCGGGGCACCTTTGGTTATAGATTACTGGCTCCGACAGCGGGCGGGGTGGTCACTACTAGTGGTCGGTTGCTTGCCTACTATATCCTTACCTCTCTCCCCCGCTACCGGAAGGGAGCTTGCTTCTTACCCGGGCCACTCTTCTAGTAGGACGGGTGGGAAAGGTTTAATAATTATTGTTTATTTTAAGGATATACCCTAGTTTTACGATGATTTCTATAATTTTATTTATTTATATGTATACCAATCTCCGCCGTATCCGTCGTGGTTTCTTTTCAACACCTGGTTGGATTCTATCTCTTGTCTCCGGCGTAGCCTAGGACAACCAACCATTTTTCTACCACACGTATTATGGCGGGGCTCTGGTTTAATCTAACTTTCTCGCTCCGGCACCAGCGGAGCAACTGTTAGGCTGTAAGTGTTTTCTCCTGATACTTATGTATCTTTCCACTTACAGGCTACCAAACTGTCAGGTCCTGGGATGCAACGCGACGTTGTACGAACCCACTGCGCCCACGATGAGTGCAGGTCCTCACGCTCCGTGTGCCACCCCTTACCAACGATATGATCGTCTGGCACCCGGAAGCCTGCGCCATCTGTTATGACCTGGCCAGTCAGCTGGTGGAGGGGGTAAGGTCGATTATAGACTTTTATATCGTTTTCTAACAACTCTTAGACATAAGTTTGTTAACCCCCTCCCGCCATTAGAAGCTCATTTCGCCTTTTCTTTGGAGGCTGCGGTGTGAGGGAGGTCGCTCTTGCAACCCTGAAAGCGTGGGTGGGCGGCTGCGGAAGACGCCGCCAAGGCCAGCCTTACATTTTAGACAAGAAGCTGGCCGTTCAGATCTTCCCCGGGGGCAAAGGTCAACTAGGGTATGTTGAACCCCATATCCGCAGCCCCTCTCATAGCCTCCATCCAGCAAGAGATGCAGCAGTCTTTCGGGGTCGTGGCCACTCAGGAGTCGGTCCCGGACGTCGCTAACCTGGACCTTAACATTGAGCCTATGGCGGTAGTGCTGAGGAGTTTGTTGGTTGAGGTAGGTGTGTCAGGTGCCCAAGGTCTTTCCTTGGCGCTCCTGGATCTTTCTCCTGTCCCTTCTTCAAGTGCTTCTTTCTTTCCAAGGCTTGTGGGATCTGAGATCCATACCGCTCTCCGCTCTCTCTGTACCCCAAAGGTGAAGGGACAGAGAGAACCGAAGACCCTAGTTTAAGACGACTTCTAAAAAGTCGTCGTCGTCTTCTTCAGCTAAGAAGTCTTCGACTTCTTATGCTGACGCGGTGAAGGCCAAGCCGAGCTCTTCATACTCAAAGAGCTCTAGAATCGAAAGTCTTCTAAGGAGAAGGCTCGCGCTCCCGCCGAGCCAATGCCTTCTCCGGCCTCCACCGCATCCACTCCGGTAACGCCGGTTGGAGTAGCGGGACCCAGCACCTTTGATCCCACTGCTTTCTCAGCAGTGGTGATGCAACAGGTGGGTGAGATGGTTGGCTCTCAAGTCTCCGCCCTAGGAACAAAGTTCGAGCAGATGTTCGCACAACTGTCGAGCACTCTGTCTCAATCGGGCCAGTCCATCCAAGATCTCTCTAACAGAGTTAAGAGAGAATGAGGACCGAGTAGCTGGGCTCTCTCAGGTCCCGCTCTTTTCCAGTCTCCCCAGTAACAAGTGCTGGTATTTTGTTTTCCAGCTACCCACCATATTGAGTCCACTACCAGCTTTCTCTATGGAGAACCCATGGAGAGTGCCGCTTACGCTCCGTTTAAGGATGGTATGATCTCTATCCGGAGTGTGGAACTCGAAGGATTGAGGACTTTGAGTTTTATCCTCCGGGTTTGACGCAGCCTTTCATTGGCTATGCTAGGCTGACCGTAGCGGCGCTTACTTAGGGAGGACAAGATCTCCAGGGAGAACGTTCTCTACAGTAGAGATCATTGCTCAACGCGAATGGGTTCACATGCCTTGAGGACTGGGAGTGTACAAACACCAAGCTCCAGGCTTACAAGAGTCCCTTCACTATTTTTGCGACGGAGGAGGATGGCTTCTCTTCCGTTCGCTACAAAAATAGTAGAAACAACTCTTCAGGCAGTCCTCAAGGATGAGCCCATGCCACAGCTAAGGGAGGCCAGAGTCTACTTCTCCGCTCTTCCCAGCTTTTGGAGAATTGTGGGAAGAACTTGCCAGCCACGTTCAACGCTTGGTAAGCTCAAACCGGACTGCGCCATGGACCAGTTCGGCAAAAAGCTTCCAAGGCTGCATGATTCCTTGATTCAGGCGGAGTTCGACGCTCGGACTAGGTTTGGCAGGTCCCTCAATTCGCTAATTATAACAGAGATGGCTGCTCTCTCGTATGGCACGGAACCTTTGTTTAAAATTTTGGCCAGTCCCAGCTTCAGTCGGTTCAGACGGATGCTTTCGACTTCTTCCAAGCTAGGAGGAATTGCCGAAAGCACGTTCTGCAGGAGTGCACTATTAGGCACGAGCCTAATAGACTCCTGGCTTCTAGCATGGGGGGTGGGGAGCGGATCTCTTCCCAGAGTCCGCTGTAAATGAAGTACACCACGAAGGCGTGCTAGGCTCAACCAGAGCCTTAGAGCTAGGTGGGGTATTTCATCTAAGAGGAAGCAAGAATCCGTCCCCACCGCTGGTAAGAAACCAAAGAAGTCTGGTAAAAGGTTCCAGCCTTACCAGAAACACCAGCAACAGCAGCAATTCGTTCAGGCCGTCCCGGTTACCCAACAGGGACAACCTTCTACATCGAAGCAGAACCAGCCAGCCATCCTCCTGCTGTCTCCTCAGTCACAACCTTCGACCTCCTACGCACTACTCGCCAAGAACCGTTCAACCTATGTATGAAGGTCAGGCCTACCCTACCTTTAATAGACCAATCGAGAGTAGGGCGAGAGGCTACTTTCGCCAGCGTGGCGCAGGGAGGGCGACAAGGAGTAAGCAGTTCAGAGGAGGGCGTGGTGGGTCAACCCGCCCATCAACAATGAGGCTCCCCAGGTAGGAGGGAGGTTGTTCCTCTTCCGTCACAGGTGGGTTCAGCAATTGGGCACAGAGCATAGTGTCCAAAGGATTGGGTTGGAGTTGGATCAAAGATCCCCCTCCAATCAATCTTTCCGCCAAATACCATCAAAAGAATTGACAGATTATGAGGAAGGAACTCCTTCAGAAAGGAGCTATTGCGAGAGTCAAACATCTAAAATGTTTCAAGGTCGCTTATTCAGCGTGCCAAAGAAAGGCTCAACAAAAACAAAAAGAAGGGTAATCTTAGACTTGTCAAGGCTAAACTCTTTCATTCGTTGCGACAAGTTTCAAGATGCTTACCCTCTCGCAAGTAAGGACCTTACTTCCGCGTGGAGCCGTCACATGCTCCATCGATCTTTACAGACGCATACTATCATATCCCTATGAGCCAGGACACTTCCGCCCATTCCTAGGATTCAGGCTAGGAAATCAAACATTCTCATTCAAAGTGATGCCCTTCGGTTCTGAATGTAGCCCCCAGGGTATTCACGAAATAGCAGAAGTGGTTGTGCATAATTGAGAGCTCAGGGAATAATGAATAGCAGCATACCTCGACGATTGGTTTGATCTGGGCACCAACAGTCGAGGAATGCCTCAAAGCCACCAAAAAGGTAGTTCACTTTCTGGAACATCTAGGGTTCCAGATAAACAAACGAAATCCAGACTTACCCGGAGTCCTCGTTTTCAGTGGCTAGGAATCCAATGGGATTTGTCTTCACACAAATCTGTCAATTCCAGTGGTCCAAACGGAAGGAAATAGCAAAAATCTGTCACATTTTCTCAAATGCAAGCAAACATCAAGGGAGAAGCCAGGAAAGAATCCTAGGGTCCCCTTCAGTTTGCTTCAGTGACAGATATCCTACTGAAAGCAAGGCTAAAAGATATAAATAGTTTGGCTTCGTTCGAGAGCATCGAGACAGGTTTGTCCAGTAATTCCACAGATCCTTCGCAATCAACTCCGGCCATGGTCAAAAACAAAAGTAAAGAACTTAGCCAAGCGAGTACCCCTTCAATATCCCCTTCCAGTGTTAACCATTCACACGGTGCCTCCCTGTCCGGGGGGGGGGTGGGGGGGATATTCTCATTCAAACACAGGTTATCAGGGGACTTTGTCAGTTCAATTACGCCAGCCTCCACATAAACGTTCTGGAAGCAATGGCAGTATTCCTTACCTTGAAAGAGACTGCTTCCCCCGAAAAAGTCTCATCTAAGATTAGTTTTGGACAGTGCAGTGGTAGTTCATTGCATCAACAGAGGAGGTCCAAATCCAAGCATGTGAACCATGTCATGATAGCCATCTTTGCTCTAGCAAACAAACACAAATGGCATCTGTCGCCACTCACCTGGCGGGGGTAAGAAATGTGATAGCAGACGCTTTGTCCCGGTCAGTCCCTCTGGAATCAGAATGGTCCCTAGACGGCGGGTCATTCCGGTGGATATGCGGAGAGTCCAGGTCTCCAGTAGATCTCTTCCGCCATCACAAGCAAACCACAAGCTCCCTTGCTATGTGGCCCCCACCTGGACCCTCTGGCTTATGCCACGGACGCCCTGTCGTTAGATTGGGATCAGTGGAGAAAAAATTTATTGCCTTTCCTCCAGTGAATCTCCTCTTGAAGTCTTGAGCAAGCTGAGGACTTTCAAGGGAATAGTAGCTCTGGTTGCACCGGACTGGCCCAAGAGCAACTGGTATCCTCTACTTCGGAATTGGGTCTCCGACCTCAACGGATTCCCAATCCCAAGCTGTCACAATCAGTACAAATGAGGACTGTGTTCGCTTCCTCAGGAATTCTTCAGACCCTAACTTTTATGGACTTCATGAAGTTTGCGGCTAATAAAGATGCTAATATTGATCCACAAAATATCCTCTTTCCTAGAATCAGATAAGAGAGAGTCAACTATTAGACAATATGACTCAGCTGTTAAAAAATTAGCATCCTTCCTGAAAGAATCAAACACTACCAACCATGACAGTTAATTTAGCTATATCCTTTTTCAGATCCTTATTTGAAAAGGTTTAGCAGCTAGCACTATTACTACTCATAAATCGGCTTTGAAGAAGATCTTTCAGTTAGGTTTCCAGATAGATCTGACTGAATCTTATTTCACGTCTATCCCTAAAAGCCTGTGCTAGACTTAGACCTTCTCAAAGGCCGACTGCAGTTTCATGGTTCTTAAATGATGTCCTCAAACTAGCTTCAGATACTGACAACTCGTCTTGTACATTCATAATGCTTCTTAGAAAGACATTATTCTTATTAAGCCTAGCTTCAGGAGCTAGAATTTCAGAACTGTCGGCTCTATCCAGAGATACGGGTCATGTGGAATTCCTCCCCTCAGGAGAAGTTCTGCTTGCTCCGGATCGTAGTTTTTTGGCTAAAAATGAGGATCCTCTTGCAAGGTGGGCCCCTTGGAAAGTCATCCCACTTCCGCAAGACCCTTCTCTCTGCCCAGTATCAACTTTAAGAGCCTTTCTATCTCGTACATCCTCAAGATCCTCAGGTTCTCTCTTCATGAGAGAAAAAGTGGTACTTTGTCAGTAAAAGGTATTAGACAACAAATCCTTTACTTCATTAAACAAGCCAATCCTGATTCATTTCCAAAAGCACATGACATCAGGGGAGTAGACCACCTCAATAATTACTTTCAACATATGAACTTTGAGGATCTTAAAAAGTATACTGGATGGAAATCTCCGACAGTCTTTAAACGTCATTATCTAAAGTCCTTGGAATCTTTAAAATTTTCTGCAGTAGCAGCGGGAAACATTGTTTCTCCTGATACTGTATAGTAGCCGTAGTTCAGATCCAGGTCTCCTCTCTACCTACCTCATCCAACATGCCTCACCCTATCGCCATGCTACTCGGATATCCTAGCCTTAGCCGCTGAGATCATATTAGTGGATTGTCCCTTATTTTTTTTTTGCTAGGGACATTCCATCCACTATGTACTGATAATGTACTTCAGTGATACTACCCTTATTTTTATGCTAGGGTAGGACACAATGTGTTTGTATATTTGTAAATAAGTTATCTAAGTAAATCTATTGTGTTAAAATTACACTGCATTATTATATTTTACTATGTTTAACTGTAATTTTAAGTACTTACATTACTAACTTTCTTTTATATCACTGTTTAGAATAAGTTAGCCTTAAGTACTTAGTTTATATGCTGTAATAAACTGATTTACTTATATTATATCCATTATTTTACAAACTGATTTTCATTTGTCCTTTTTTCCCATCTTGTCTGTTTCTCTGGTACTCTTTCATAGGCCGACACGAGCTGAGCCCAGAAAAGGGATTTTGACGAAGGAAAAATCTATTTCTGGGTGATTGGCTCGTGTCGCCCTATGAAACCCACCCTGTATTGATTGCCCCCCCCCTGCAGGACAAGATGTTTTTTGTTAGATTAAGGATGACCGCTAGGGGCGCTGCTGTCCGTGGCGTCCTCTAGTAGTAGTAGTAGCGGCCGCATCGCCCGTTGGTATCAGCTCTCTCTTGTGGGGATTTTGATTGGAAGGTCTAATTGGTGAATGTCTCGTGGTAGTGTTCCCACTCGCCCCTATTACCATACCGACACTTCTTTTTAAGAGTGAGCGAGTCAGTTTTACTGACATTTTCTTAATTTTTTTTTTGTTTTTTTTTCTCTGGTAATTTTAGATTAATTTTACCTAGAAGTAATGATATTAAGGATCCTTTCATAGGGCGACACGAGCCAATCACCCAGAAATAGATTTTTCCTTCGTCAAAATCCCTTTTCTACAGAAGCAGTCCGCACGGACGGCCAAGGAACGTAACCGCGGATACGACATCCACTAGGGATTGGGGCGTCCAATGTATCGCCATGTTTAGTACTGGCCCCTGGGGGGTTAATTACAGTCGTCCAATAAATATTACTTAAAATGTTATGTTATAATACAATTAAGTTTGTTCATACTTACCTGGCAGATTATATATAGCTGTATTTCCTGACGTCCGACAGCAATTTCAAAACTCGCGGCACACGTAGTGGGGTCGGCCAGGTGGATAGTACCCATTCCCGCCGCTGGGAGGCGGATATCAGGAACCATTCCCATTTTCTATTCATATTTATTCATGACCCTTGTCTCCTGAGGGGAGGAGGGTGGGTCACTCTAATTATATATATCTGCCAGGTAAGTATGAACAAACTTAATTGTATTATAACAATAACATTTTGTTCATGAAACTTACCTGTCAGATATTATATAGCTGAATCACACCTTCGGATGGTGGGTAGAGACAGACTAGGATTTTTAGGAAACTTAAATTAAAATAAAAGATTAACTTATTGTTCCTTATCTGATAGCAAAGTAGACTCTGTGATTACTGTCACTTAAAGCCTGCTTATGCTTTTATCAGAGTTGCCAGCCAGGTTTGGACCTGTAGTGCTGGTGCACTCTGGATGCTCTGTCAACGGGGACGTGACCACAATGTGACAAGACATCTAGCCAAACATATGGCAGTAACACAGCCACCGACCACCACCTGACCAACTAACAAAAAAAAAACCCCTGACATTAACATAAGGAATGGGAGATTTCCACAGAAGATCTCACATCAACCAAAACACAATAAACTAACCTAACTAAGCTAAGGGATAGGGAGAGAGCCACCTTCAGCCCCAAAACTGTGTCTGCCGAAATGTAAGGCCCCAAAGAACTACAGTTCTCGTAAATCGTCTCACATCCCGGAGGTAATGTGAGGCGAATACGGAATTGCTCCTCCAGAAGGTGCTATCAAGAATATCTCTGATAGACATATTCCTTTTGGAAGGCAAGAGAAGTAGCTACGGCTCTGACCTCGTGAGCTTTCACTTTAAAGAGGCTCATATCAGTCTTCTGGCAAGATGAATGAGCCTCTTTAATGACGTCCCTCAAGAAGAAAGCAACAGCATTCTTCGACAACGGCAAATCTGGTCTCTTCACCGAGCACCAGAGATTACCTGAGGGACCTCTTATCTCTTTAGTCCTATTCACATAGAACTTGAGAGCCCTGACAGGGCACAGGGCTCTCTCTGGTTCTTGACCCACGAGCTCGATATTCCTTTGATTTCAAAGCTCTTTAGCCAAGGATTAGACGGGTTTCTCGTTCTTAGCCAATAAGAAGGGTTCAAACGAGCAGACAGCGCTGTCCCCTCCCTTGAAACCCACTAGGCTACTGAACGCTTGGATTTCACTAACCCTCTCTTCGCCGTCGCCAGAGAAGCTAGGAAAAGCGTTTTTCCCTCGTCAAGTCCCTTAGAGAAGCTTCATGGAGAGGCTCAAAGGGACTTAGCATCAGATGTTTCACACCACATCTAGATTCCATGAGGGCGGTCTTGCCCTTGTGGAATCTTGGTGGTTTCGAACGACCTTAAGAGATCGTGCAGATCCTTATTGTCGGAGAGGTCCAGTCCTCTGTGGCGAAAAACGGCAGACAACATACTCCTATAAACCCTTGATTGTAGGAATCTGCCAATTTCTGCACATTTCTTAGATAGAGTTAAGAAATCTGCTATCTGATTCACAGAGGTCGTGGAAGAGGAAATTCCTTCTTCTTGCACCATGCCCTGAAGGAGGACCAATTAGATTGGTAGACAGCTCTTGAAGAGGCTCTTCGAGCATTAGCGATTGCTCTCGCAGCTGCCTTTGAAAATAAAAGCCTCTCGCTCTGGCCAACTTTTCGATAGTCTGAACGCAGTCAGAGCCAGAGCGGAGAGGTTTTGGTGAAACCTTTTGAAGTGAGGCTGTCTGAGTAGATCTCTCCTCCAGGGGGCAAACGTTCTTGGGAAGTCCACAAGGAATGTCATGACCTCTGTGAACCACTCTCTTGCTGGCCACATTGGGGCAATCAGAGTCAACCTTGTCCCTTCTGAAGCTGCGAAATTCCTCATTACGTCCCCCATGATCTTGAATGGGGGAAAGGCGTAAGATCCAGGTCTGGTCCAGTTCCAGAGCAACGCGTCCACTGCAATTGCCCCTGGATCCAGAACTGGGGAGCAATACAGAGGAAGCCTCTTCGTCCTTGATGTAGCGAACAGGTCTACTAGAGGACGTCCCCACAATCTCCATAATTGTTGACAGACTTCCTGGTGCAAGGTCCATTCTGTTGGTAGAATCTGATTTTCGGCGACTGAGAAGGTCCGCCCTGACATTCTGAACCCCCTGCCACGAATCTTGTCAGGATCTTGATGCGCCTTGCGTCTGCCCATAGCAGAACTTCCTTTGCCAGAGAGGGAAAAATCTGGAGCGAGTTCCTCCCTGATTCTTTAGATACGCAAGGGCTGTGGTACTGTCTGAGTTGACTTGAACAACCTTGCTTGACAGTTTGTCTTCGAAGAACTGCAAGCGACAGGAATATCGCTGCCAGTTCCTTTACATTGATGTGCCAGGCTACCCTGTTCCCCTCTCCAGGAAGCCTGACACTTCCTCCCCCCCTAGTGTTGCTCCCCAACCGGAAATGGAAGCGTCTGAGAACAACACTAGGTCGGGGCTCAGAAGATTTTAGGAGAAGCCCTCTCGTAACTTCTGAGGGTCGAGCCACCATCTTAAGTGGACTTTTACCTTGTTTGGAGATCCTTAGGATCGCATTCAGGTCCTCTTTCGACGTCCATTCTTCCGCAAGGAAAAATTGAAGAGGCCTGAGGTGCAGTCTTCCCAGCGAGACAAACTTTTCTAGCGAGGAAATGGTGCCCAGCAGACTCATCCACTCCCTCACGAACAAGCTTCTCTCTCTAGGAAGGCTGCGACTTTCTCTAACCCCAGTCGCTGACGTTCCTGGGATGGAAACGCCCGAAAAGCCACTGAATCCATCTGAATCCCCAGATACACGATGGACTGTGTCGGGGTCAGATGCGACTTTTCGGAGTTGACCAAAGACCCAGAGACTTTGCTAGGGCTAACGTAAACTGAAGGTCCTTCAGACACTTCTGCCTCGACGACGCTCTGATCAGCCAATCGTCGGGAGGTATGGGATATCCTGATCCCTGACGAATGGAGCCATTTCGCTAACATTCCTCATAATCATTGTGAAAACCATCGGGTCCGTGCTGAGACCGAAACAAACAAAGGGCTCTGAATTGCCAAACCCTGGTTGTCCAAGACGAATCTCAGGTACTTCCTTGAAAGAGGGTGGACTGGGACGTGGAAGTACGCGTCCTGCAGGTCCAGAGACACCATCCAGTCGCCAGGTCTCAAGGCTCCCAGCACCGACTGAGGCGTCTCCATTTTGAATTTGATCTTTTCTACAAAAAGATTGAGCCTGCTCACATCCAGGACCGGGCGCCAACCTGACGACTGCTTCGGCACTAGGAAAATCCTGTTGTAGAAGCCCGGTGACTCTAGGTCCAAGACTTGTTCCACCGCTCTTTTTTTCGACCATCTGGTCTAACAGATCGAAAAGAATACTTTTCTTCTCTCCCTGATAAGATGGAGAGAGGTCTCTGGGAGTTGATGTTAAAGGAGGAGGATGTAAAAAGGGGATCTTGTACCCCCGCTCTACTATCTTGAGAGTCCAAGGATCCGCCCCTCTCTGCCTCCAAGCCTCCGCAAAGAATTCCAGTCTGGCCCCGACTGGCGTCTGAAGGACGAGATCTTCATTTGCTAGTTTTGGGTTTGAATGAAGCTCTTCCTCTCTAAAAACCAAAAATCTCCCTCGAGGAGCTGCTCTCGAGGGGGGTGTGCCCGCGAAAGGGTTTTGACTTTCTTCGGGGGTTTGCTGAAGTCGAAGTGGAAGGAACTGCTGGGACGTCTTGAAGACTGTACCAGAGGTCCTGGGTCGCCTTTTCTTGCAAACTCTTTGCAAGATCCTTTACCATAGCCTGGGGGAAGAGATGGTCCGAAAGAGGCGCAAAGAGCAAATTCCGCTTTCTGAGCGGGAGATACCGACTTAGCGGTAAAAGTTGCAAAGCAGTGCTCTTTTCTTTCAGGAAAGCAGTTCCAAAATGAGAAACTAGCTCCTCCGAACCATCCCTGGACCGGCCTTGTCCATACATGACAACACGCTGGAGCACTCCCCCAGACTGAGAGAATCAGGACTTCTAGACTGAAGGTCTAAAACTCCCAGACACCAGTCTAGGAAATTAAAAACATTTAGGGTGCGAAGCAGTCCCTTCAAGTGGTGGTCAGTCTCCACATGGAGTCCAGGACACCTTAGCAGACGATAAGAGAGACCTCCTCTGAGCGTCCACTAAACTGGAGAAGTCACCCAGAGCGGACGAAGGAACCTTTACTCCCACGTCCTCCTTGGTCTCATACCAAAATTCCTCCTTTCCGCGAGTCTAGAGGTGGATGGGCGAAAGTGGTCTTGCCCTGATCCTTCCTTCTAGCATAAAGTCTTGAAGCTTCTTAAACGCCCTCTTGGTCGACAGTGATGTCTTCATCTCGACGAATTCAGGGGTCTTAATGGTCTTGGAAGACGAAAGTTGAGAGGGAGGAGACCTAGGGGCTGCCGGCTGGAACTTCTCCCCGAAGGCTGAACGTAACAGCCTAACAAGAACCTTGTAGTCCGAGACAGCTGAAGCTACCGGTCTGTTCTTCTTCGACGGAACTCCCTGGACTACTAAGTTCCCCTTCCTCCCTAAGAGGAACTGGAGAACGCCATCAGGAGAGGGAGTACGTCCAGCAGTCTCAATCCTGAACAATGACTTCCGTTGGTTGGAAGTACCCGCTACAGGTACGGAATCGCCCATACGTCGATCCTTAGAGGGACGGACATCTTGTGAAAGAGGAGCGTCCTTAGAAGCAACGGGAACTGTCTTAACAGACACGTCCCTACTAGAGGAAGCGCGAGCTTCCTGACGAGAGGCGCCAAAAGCGTCCTGCTTAGCCAAGCAAGCGTCCTGCTGAGCGTCCTCAAAAGCGTCCTGCCTCGCTCGAAAAGCGTCCTGCTTCGAACGGCGAGCGTCCTGCGGAGCGTCCTCAAAGGCGTCCTGTCGATAACTCAAAGCGTCCTGCTTCGCAACGCAGAGCGTCCTGCCGAGCGTCCTCAAAAGCGTCTGTAGAGAGCGCAAAGCGTCCTGCTTAGAACGCCGAGCGTCCTCAACAGCTCCCTGCCGAGAGCGCCAAGCGTCCTGCTTCGAACGCCGAGCGTCCTGGCAAGCGTCCTCTCCTGAGAGAGCGAAAGATCTACTCGGAGAACGAGAACGGTGACGATCCGGAGGAGGAGAGAGAGACGAGCGAGAGACGAGAGAATGATGCTGCTTCGTCCTCTTGACGGGCAGCCGAACGTCCTTCTACGCTTAGGCTCGACTGCTGCTGGGCGAGTCCTCTGAGCCATCAGCGACGTAATTCTGGTCCTGAAGGGACACTAGGATTCCTCTTTCGTAGGTGACGAAGGAGCATAAGAAGGGGCAGGACTGAGCCTGCGAGAAGGCGAGGGGCGAGGGGACGCCTCCTTCCTTCTAGCAGGTACACCTATCTGCCTCTCAGGTGAACACGCCTGTGCGTGGAAACCAACGTCCTCGTCGGTAGAAAGCCTTCCTCTCTTCTGAGGAGGGAAAGGCGTCATAAGCGTCCTCTGACGAAAGAGGAGACATAGGACGTGAAGCGTCCGCCTCAAAGCGAAAGGTCCTATTCAACGGACACGAGTCTCTCCGAGCGCTCCACCCCTTGCGCGGGAGGACGCTTCGGAGGGACGAAAAGCAATCTTTAAGGACACCGCTCGTGCGCGCTCCTTGGCAGCCTGGGATTTAGCAACAAGGCCTGCCGAAGGGACGCCAGATCGGTGGGGGGAGCCCCCGTAACCCCTCTTGCGGCTTTCGACATACCCACTCCTGAGTCTGGGAGTCCGATAGAGGTCTAGGCCTAGAGGCATTATGGGGCCGATCTGACTCCTCACACTATGGGGCACTAACACAAACGTTTCACAGGGCCGGTTTTTTCTAGGGCCAAAACTTTAGATTCGAGAGCACGAATAGACTCCAGAATCAGAGAAAGGGTGTTACCTTCTCCAGACACAGCACTGGGGCCCGAAGGCAACAAAAAACAGGATTAGGTTGAGCAAAATCTACTGGTGTTAGAGGAGGAAAGAAATGTTACTATCCTTACCTTTAGTAGAACTGCCCTGGAGGAAGACCTCCTGACTCTATCGCGCTCCAATTTACGTCGATAGGTCTCATACTCATTTATCATCATCCAAATCCTACATTCATTGCACGCCGATCATCAACCAAGCAAACATGCCCCCTCCCTGCAATCCATACAAACTGTGTGAGGATCAACTGAAGGTTTAAGAAGCCTCACCTTACATTCACTCCCTCACACACTCTGAAACTTCCAGTACTTGATCCCGACTCATGTACACGAAAAAGCCAATCCAAAATCAAAAACCAATCCACTATTACGCGTGCCAATCCAACAATCCAGAAGTCGATACCAAAAGTCAATCCAGATAATATTAAGCGAGATAATCAAAAATCCTAGACGGAGGTACTGTAAACAGTTGTTTGCAGCACCGGCGACAGAAAAAATATGAATAGAAAATGGGAATGGTTCCTGATATCCGCCTCCCAGCGGCGGGAATGGGTACTACCACCTGGCCGCCCCACTACGTGTGCCGCGAGTTTTGAAATTCTGTCGGACGTCAGAAATACAGCTATATATATATCTGACAGGTAAGTTTCATGAACAAAATTCCTGTTCGGTAGGTAAAACTGCATAGAAAAACCGCAACTGCCATAGTCTAGGCCGCCGCGGATAAGTACCCTAGATCTACCACCAAAGACTACAACAGCATTTTATAATCTGAAACTACAGTGTATTGGAGATTAAATATGAACAGCAAACAAAATAGTACTCACCAGATTGGCTAAGGCTTTTGAGCTTGCAACAATTCCAGCAGAGAAAAACAGAAATGACGGCAACAAGGATATAAAACCCGGTTTGTCAAGATCTGTGGCTGATACAGAAAGGCATTTGTTGGACAGCAAGACACGCAAAAGAATTCCGCCTACAAGTGTTTGCCATCCTTGGTAGATAGTTGGGTACGTGAAATTAAGAACTGACAGTACGTACTGAAATGGAAAATAAATCTGTTTTACAAGCCACTAAAAGCCATGCACATAATCATTATACATAATCAATATGACTACTATACATGGTAGACCATTATCAACCATAATATGTAGTATGTACCTGTTACAAAATATAATACTAGTAGAATGAACAAAATAAATGCAAGCAAATCTGGTAAAAAGACATTTTGGATATATTGCCAATTTAATGCATAAAATGTTACAATATATACGATATACAGTTGCCTCTTTTTATTCTATTACTGTACTGTATTTACGTAAAAAAAAGACCAGCCTACTAGTATATAGTCTTTCAAACACTTTGAGATTGCTAGAGTGTAGCCAGGAAAACACTACAGCACTGCCAGATCTATTTATCCTTTAAAATCTTACCCTTGAGGTTAATCCCTTGTTTAAGGCTTTACCTGAGCTCTGTCATTTACTGTACTAGTACTACGTACTTCATTTACTAAAGAAACAGTGTTGAGTATATTTTGGCTGTCCTTATTCGTTTTTCTTTCTTTCCCATGCTTTTTGGAAATTATAATAATATGTAGTTCTTTTATTAATATCATGTTGTATTTAATCCACTAACACTTAAAATTTGGGTGGGTGATTCAGCAGGAATAGCTTCTCAAGCCATCTGATTATCTTCTGCATTATATTGTGGCAGTTGCTTACTGTTTGCGTGACTGTCCTTTTTTAGGTGAGAAAAATAATTTACCAATAATTACAGTCCCCTTGTTGTTTCTCTAAATGACAATTTGTCGAAAATTGCATTTTTCCTAACTATACAAAAACCTGAGGTCCTTTAACAATAGGAAAAGTAGCTAGCGGCAGCATTGGACCGTTACGGTCGTAAGGCTTCGAAACAAGGGGAGAACGGGCTAGTTAACCGCTTTGGTTACCGATCGGTCGCGCCGGCCACGCGCGACTGGGAGGTAAACAAATCACTTTTGCTTTTGGCCCATGCAAAATACGCAGAGTGAGGGGTGGCATGAGGATTTTTTTGGGACTATATGTAAAGGACCTCAGGTTTGTATAGTTAGGAAAAATGCAATTTTCGACAAATTGTCATTTGTTCCGATACGTAATACAAACCCTCGGTCCTTTAAACAATAGGAAGACTCACTTCTTGGTGGGAGGAATCTCAGTCTTTTTGATGAACAGACTGGTGTTCTTGTCCATCCCTGGAATGCCTCCCTGGTCGTAAGAGCGAGGGAGGGATCCAAGCCTCTGTCCGATTGATCGGGTGTGCACCGCAGGAATCAATGGTCAAGACCTCTGGCCGAGTACTAAGAGAGAGGCAAGCGTTATCTCTTTGTACCAGCATTGTAAGAACTTTTTCCATTACATGAGCAAATGTAAGTAATGGTTTGTCTCATGTCGGCATCCACTTTCTCCCCCTTGTTGGAGAAAGTTGGGGGGATATACACTCCTATCTCTAGTTAAAGTAGGATGGAGGCTCTGTTGAATAGCTTACCTGCATCTGACTCCCTTCCAGCAAGGTAACGACCTTCATCCCTCTGCCCACATGGTAGAGTAGAAAAAGATGGTGAAGAGAAGCCAGTCACTCTCTCATTCACGCATTCATTCTCCCAGTCATACCAGGAATCGATGCTGTTCTGCCTGCTCGGGTGCTGGGTAAGCTTACACAACGTGTTGAGCAGCCACCACAGGTCCAAGGAAAAAGTATCCAAGGACTTGTGGGCAATATCCCGAAGGTAGAAGGACGTGCGGTGGTCTGGTTGGCCCAGACACCTGCCTTCAGGACCTGCGCCACGGAGAAGTTCTTACGGAACGCTAAGGAGGGTCCGATACCTCTGACTTCGTGGGCTCTCGGTCGGAGAGCGTACGGATGTCGTCGCTACCCATCAGCTTCGTACGCTCTCCCTGATCACCTCACGCAGCCAGAAAGAAAGCGTGTTCTTGGGAGACTTCTTTCTTGGTAACCCCAGTGCTAACGAAGAGGCGTCGACTCTAGGCCTGAGATGTCGAGTTCTCTTCAGATAGCGCCGTTAGCGCCCTCACAGGACAAAGCAGCATCTCATCCGCATCGTTATCGGTGAAGTCCAGGAGAGAGGGGATCGTGAAAGACTCGAACCTGTCGTCAGGGATCGACGGATTCTGAGTCTTAGCTACGAAGTTCGGGACGAAATCGAGCGGTCACAGATCCCCAGCCTCTGGTATGTTTAACATCATAAGAAAGGCCATGTAGTTCCCCTACTCTCTTCGCCGATGCCAGGGCCAGCAAGAAGAGGGTCTTGAGGGTCAGATCCCTGTCTGACGACTCTCGGAGTGGCTCGAAGGGTCTTCGAGTCAAACTCCTAAGTACGAGAAGTTCACATCCCACGCAGGGGTGGGGCCTGAGTTCCCTGGGTGGGCCAATACCTTTGTCGAAGCTCCTCATTAGCAAGGAATATCTCGAACAGGAAGTTCGAGATGTCCAGTCCCCTCAGTTTTAGGACGAGAGCCAGGCGGCTCTATATCCCTTAACTGTGGGTACTGAGAGGAGCTTCTCTCGGCGAAGAAACACGAGGAAATCCGCTACCTGCTGAAGAGTGGCTCTGAGAGGAGACAGACCCTGTCTACGACACCAACACAGAAGACGGCCCACTTCCCCTGTACACAGCTGCAGAGGACTGTCTGACGTGTCCAGCCATCTCTGTTGCTGCGCTACGAGAAAAGCCTCTCGTTCGCAAGAGATGGTGGATAACAGCCAGCCGTGAAGTTGAAGGGACTGGACTGCTTGGTGGTACCGTTCTACATGTGGCTGGGCTAGAAGGTTGTGCCCGAAGTGGGTAGCTCTCTTCGGTGCATCCGCAAAGAAGATCCAGCAGGTCCGGATACCAAAAACGGCTGTGGCCGTTTGGGAGCCGCCACCAGGATCATTCTGAGATTGGGAGTGACCAGCGCTCGGACTGATCACTTTCCGAATCAGACAGAAGGGAGGAAAGGCGTACGCGAAGAGGTTGTCCCAGGGGTGTTGGAGAGCGTCCTCTGCAGCTGCCCATGGGTCCGGCACAGCTGAAAAGAAAACCTGAAGTTTTCTGTTGTGCCGGGTGGCGAACAGGTCTACGACCGGTCGTCCCCCCACATTTGAAGAGGCTTTCCGCCACGTCTTGGTGTAGAGCCACCATTCGGTCCCTATCACCTGATCCCGACGGCTGAGCTTGTCTGCTACTACATTCCTCTTGCCTGGAATGTAGCGTGCTGACAGCTTCTATCGAGTGAGCCGTGGCCCACTCGTGCACCTGCACCGTCAACTGATGGAGCGGAAGAGACACTAGCCCCCCCTGCTTGTTGACATATGCCACTACTGTGGTGTTGTCGCACACAACACCACTGAGTGTCCCACCAAGCGGTCCTGAAACTCTTGGAGAGCGTTGAACGCCGCCTTGAGTTCCAGGACATTGATGTGAAGGTGCTTCTCGTGATGGTCCCACACACCTGCAGCCAGCAACTCCTCCAGGTGTGCGCCCCATCCCTCGGTCGATGCGTCTGAGAACAGAAGCATCTCCGGGGGGGAGTGCGTATGGGCACTCCTCTTAAGAGGTTCTTGTCGTCGAGCCACCAGGCTAGGTCCTGCCTCACCTTGTCCGTGATAGCCACGGGAAAGTAAGGAGGATCCTTGGCCTGAGACCAACTCTCCCTTAGTCTCCACTGGAGAGACGCAGGTGAAGACGCCCGTGAGGGATAACTTCTCGAGTGACGACAGATGGCCGATCACGACTTGCCATTGCTGTGCTGCCTGTTCCTGCCGAGACAGGAACCGGCCGGCTTGCCTCCCTGAATTTGCTGATACGCAAGTCTGCGGGAAAGACTTGCCCTGCTACCGTGTTCTATCAGCATACCCACCCGGTACTTCATCTTCTGCTTGGGTTCGAGGTCGGACTTCTCGTAGTTTATCACGATCCCCAGATCGCGACAAAACTTGAGGAGCCGATCTCTGTCCTGTAGCAAACTGCGAGCGGGAGCTCGCCAGGGACTAGCCAATCGTCGAGATACCTCAGAAGGACGTATCCGTTCGAATGGGCCCCAAGCCGACACCAGAGTGAACACTCGCGTGAACACCTGTGGGGCGGTTGAGAGACCGAAACAAAGTGCCCTGAATTGGTACACCGTCCCGTCGAAGATGAAGCGGAGGTACTTTCTGGAGGACTGATGGATGGGTATTTGAAAATACGCGTCCTTCAGATCCACTGAAAGCATGAAATCGTTCCCCCTGATCGAGTCGAGCACTGAGCGTGCCGACTCCATCGTGAACCGCGTCGTGCGAACGAAGCGGTTCAGGGGAGAGAGGTCTATCACCGGACGCCAGCCCCCCGATGCCTTCTCACTAGGAAGAGGCGGCTGTAAAAGCCCGGTGACTGGTCCTCCACGATTTCTACAGCTCGTTTCGCCAGCATGGTCTTGATCTCCTGTCGAAGAGCGTTGTCCTTTGTTGATCCCCGGACATAGGTCTGTAGATGGACCGGTTTGGAGATGAGGGGGGGCCGAGACTCGAAGGGTAGTAGATATCCCTCCCGAAAGGACGTCTACTATCCAGTTCTCAGCGCCGTAGCGCTGCCAAGTCGCCCAATGGACTCGCCCAGGCACACTTCCGGCAGCAGGTGAGGGGGAACGCCGTCCCTAGCGTTTCCCTCCTCGTTTCGACTTCTTTCCAGCACCTCCTCGGGGAAAGGAGGGCTGGGAGGAGGGCTGGTTGCGGCCTCCTCTAGCAGAAGTTGAAACAGCTGGAGTCTTCACACGGGGTTTGGACGGTGCAACCGTCTTCGCCGCCGTGAAAAGCGCTAGCCAAGCTCTTTGGTTTGGCCGCAGTTACTCGAGGTTGCCCAGAAACCTTCGAGACTGCCTGGTGGACTAAGCGGTCACTCTCGTCAGTGCGCCGCCGTTCCACCGCAGCGTCCACCATCTCTCCAGGAAAGAGAGCTGGGGAACTCCTAAGAGGTCCATTTCGTAGCCCCCGAGTGCCGCTTCACGCCCGGCCCCCTTGGTCACTCGGGTAAGGACTGCGTCCCTACGTCGAAGAACCAAGTTGGCCCACAGGTTAGCAGTCTGATGGGCGAGGTAAGAGATTGCTCTTCCTCCAGACTGGCACAGTCTCCTGAAAGAAGCGTCGTCTTCGAGAGCAGAACTCCCAGAGCCGCCGCTACTTTGGATATTGTGAGGGACCACAAATCCAACCAGGAAACTGCCTGGAATGCTGCCATAGCGGTAGATTCCAGGGCAAGTGCCTCCTGCTGCGACCGACAGGAGCTGCTGCAGGGACACACCTGGAGTCAGCCTCGCTAACTCCGGGTTAACCTGTTTCGGCAGTATCGGGTCTTCCGATGGCACGTAAAATCGCCTCTGCCGCTGTAGAGGAGGAGGAGCAGCTTAGAGGACCGTCCGGATTTTAGCGAGTCCTCCCGTCCGGAGACGAGATTCTCCACCTGATCCAGGACCGAGTCCGCAGCTTCCGATCGTGGCAACCCCATCATCATTTTGGGCTCCCTCTTGGGACCCCAAAATGATTCGAGCCGGGACGTGGGCTCTGCTGGGTGGTAGCGGCGATCTTCCCGCAAGGTCATTATGCAAACGCATCAGCTTAATGACCTCTGCGAAGTTCCTCTGTATCTCAGGCGTTACCGCGTCTTGTGGAGTAGGACCGTCCAGTCCCTCCAGCAAGAGCATATCCCTCGATACTCCTCCTTCAGAAGGAGGAACAGCGACAGACCCCTGACGGTCGCCTCCAACTACTTGCGCGTACGTTTCTGGTCGGTCCTAAGACCGTGCCTGAGCCGCACGGCGTCATAGCTGGGTCACGAGCGGCGCACCTCTCGTGATCGCTCCTTGGTACCTCGCTCCTCCCGGTATAGCCCGAGGAGGTTGAAGGTACAGGAGAGGCAGACCTGACGCTCCCCCCCTCGCTCGCTGGCAGGACCAGCGTGCGTGGAGGGCTGCTGCTGATCGTCAACCCGCGGTGACGGTCGAGCAGCAGGCCTAGCCTTGCCGCTCGCCTGGGTGGGCGATGGCTCGGCTGAGAACGTCGAGACCGATCTCTAGCGTCAGGCGAGCTGCCGCTGGTCACCGTCTCCGCCCGGTCCCATCGGGAGCGGCGGACGGGTGACCTGCTAGGCTCCCTTTCGCGTCGAGACCCGGCCAGCGTCCTCTCGGTCGCCGTCAAACCGCTGGTACCAGCCGTGGCTGTTACCGGCGGCCGTGGGGACTCCTCTCGCCTCAACCCATGGCCGGTCAGCGACCGTCACGTCAGCCCGAGCAGCCAGTTGATCGCTGCGAGAGCGTCCACTGGCCTGGCGAGAGTCGTGTGCACGACTCTCGCCAGTCTTCTGCTCCGCGTCCGCTGTCTTGACGGCGAGCGAGCTCGGCGTCAAAACTTTGGTGGTACGCTCCTCTTTGGAAGAGCGTCCACTCGGTGCTTCTCGCGAACGAGAAGCGGCCGAGACGGAACCTGGTTTAGCGGCAGAACCGCTAGCACCAGGTGAGGACGCACCAGCCGAGGCTGGTGCACCTCTGGTCCCCGTCGACTTCTTCTTTGCAGAAGAAGCGACGGGCCCCGTTCCCGAAGGAACAGGAGGACCAGCAGAAGAGCTCCCCAGCTCGCCTGAGCGAGCCGGGCCCTTAGAAGATCCCGAAGGAGTCTTCTTAGGGGGGATGGAGGAGGGCAGCCTTCTTCTTCTTCGGCTGTTTGGCCTTAGAAGTCGAAGGGGAAGGAGAGGCAGCAGACGACGAAGAGACGATGAAGACGACGACGACACCTTCTTCCTCTTCCTCTTCTTCTTCGCCAGGCTCCGCAGAAGAGAGTCAGGTCTTCCATCCAGGAGGGAGCCGGGGCAGTTGCCGAAGCAACAGGGCCCGACTGCACCTGTCCGGAAAGACCTGAGACTGTGACAGCAACACCAGCAGCAGGAACAACAGGAACAGGTCCGGGAACAGCAGGAACGGCAGGAACATCTGAAAGGGAATGTGCAGGCCGATCTGAAATGGAAAGAGTAGCTGGAAACGGCAAACAGGTACGGCAGGCACGGCAGGTACCACGGGAGAGCCAGGCGTCCTGTCGGCAGTTACCGTCATCCAGTGGCACTGGCGGCAGGTCCAGGGGGGTACTCTTTGGGCAGCGGAAGTCCGGGGTCGGCAAAGGAAAAAATCCAGGTGGTGGTGGCACCGTCTCCTTGGCACGGCAGCAATTGGTTTGTGTATAGCCACCGTGGGTGTCACCGACATTATATGGGGCGTATATACCAGATGTGGTGGCATCTCATACGCTGGTGTCGTTATTTTGTGGTGGTAGTTGTGGTCACCGCACCATGAGTGACCACCGCCGACCCCGCCAACCGCTGAAGCAAAACCCCTGATGCTGGGCACTCCCTGCAGTCCCAGCGACTCCCACACCTGTCCCAAGTCGTCCTTCACTGATGGCACACCTGCGGAGACAATAGTCGGTTAGTTGGAGGGGCTTCCTCACGCCCTGGGGAAGAAACACCCCCCCCAGAGCGGACGGAAGACCCCGAGTACAGCTGTACGTCCTGGGTAGCCGGGCGCCCTCCTCCACACTCGACGGATCGAGAGAGGAAAAGGACTCCGCTACCCCCCCCGCAGGGGAAGGCGCGAAACGTGGGGGCTGGCCGGGGGGCAGGCCGGGAAAGAGGACGAAGTGTCCGTCACCAAAGAGGAGTCACTGGACTTTCCGATGATTCTTGGCCGGCCTAAGTCTCTTCCTGCCCTCGTACAGCACCCACTGCGCCTCGGAACCAATTAACACATATGACACAAGGTTCGTTGCGGGAGCACTCTCGCCCACCGGCAACGAGTACAAACCTCATGGGGGTCCACGTCAACGAATGACCTGAACCCTCCACATCTACGCCCCTCCAGCCCGGGACACACTCTACGGGCGACTGGAGGGCGCGGTGAAATCTCCATTTCTTCCAATTCACTCATTGCAAGATCAATAGAATTGTAAAAGTACTTACAGTCCATCCTGATTTATACGAAAGAGAGGCAAATACTCAAAGTCAAAGCAAACAACAAAGCGGGCAGAGCGATGGCGAACACGTCCTTCCCACATACGGCCGAAAGCAAAAGTGATTTGTTTTACCTCCCAGTCGCGCGGCGCGCGACGATCGGACAACAGTTAACTACCGTTCTCCCCTTGTTCGAAGCTTACGACCGTTCCAGCTGCCGCTAGCTACTTCCTATTGTTAAAGGACCGAGGGTGTATTACGTATCGGAACAAATGAAGTATTTTAACATGTTATAAATAATTTTCTAGGCCTCAGAGTGAAGATGTTGGCGGTGGGGAGATCTGTTTCCGCTCTGTTTTGTTTGTTTGCTTGTATGGCGTTTTTATGTTGCATGGAACCAGTGGTTATTCCGGCAACGGGACCAACGGCTTTACGTGACTTCCGAACCACGTTGAGAGTGAACTTCTATCACCAGAAATACACATCTCTCACTCCTCAATGGAATGGCCGAGAATCGAACCCGCGACCACCGAGGTGAGAAGCAAACACCAAACCAACCACGCCACTGAGGCGCTAGTGTTTCCGCTCTGGCTATCCATCCTGTACAATGACAGTGACTGTTTATGGACACCTCCACTCTGGTTCCTCTTGATCGAGTTGGCCTTTTAAATGCCCTTGCTGACCGCATGTCAGAGAAACTGAGGTTTGGCAGCGACAGCCAAAAATTATGCTGTGTCTCTTTGTTTTTATGAAAGTTAGGTTTGTACTGACAATATGTGAATTCAAACATGTTTCCTATATTAACTTGAGATGAATTTTTAACACTTGAATTGGAAAAAGCAAAACTTTTCATCATAACAATGTGACATTTAACAATGCATGAATCCCTTACTTGCCCCACCCTAGTGATCTTAAGACTGCTTGAAAGACTATTGAGGAATTATAAAATGAGAAGGTCATCAAAACCCTTGACATTACACTTTTGAAATGCTCATTGATGACTGTTGTACCTTGATGTAAAGGAAAAACCTCACTAAGGAATACAGAACCATATCTGCAACATAACTCTAATGAAAAGTTTGAAAAAGTTGAACCCAAAAGAATAATCAAATCTTTTAGACCAACGGCAAAGATCCTTCAAACCATTTTTTGTCACTCTGAAACTGTCTTCCTTAAAACACTGTGGTTGCTGACAATTAGAAGTTGAAGAATGCAATGCTATATAAATTATCACTTCTATATAACAGTTTGTTGTATACCTTATATTCTGTATCTAATATTTCTGCTTTCTTTCGTCTGCTCTTTCTATTCTCACATACCAGAGCTTCAATCTGCAGAAGTCTTCCTGTTACGTTAAATGGCCTTTTGGTTTGTCCTCTAGGAATGAAGGCATGAAGTTTTCATAATAAAACTAATATTGTAATACTTACCTGAACACCTGAATTAGCCCTGGTCTAATTCAGGTGTTCAGGAAGTGTATTGCAATACAAATTTTACAATTAAAGTTAGACAGCAAAACCTAATGATGAAACTGGAACCCTGCCAATTAAAAAAATTGATTCCTTCACTGGACTTCATCCAACTACGTATCCTATTTATTTAATGATCAAATAAAACCCCATTTTCATGGAATCCTTTAATCTCGAGGATTCACGACAGTTTCTAGTCATGCTAGGCTCCTCTTCAGGAGTCTAGTGTGGCTAAAATCTGTTGTGATTCAACTAGGTTTAAGAAGTCCTTAAATGGGTTTTCAATTGTAGGCATCCGGTTTTACGGCTCTTGTCTCTTGAGCCACATGCTAATGAATAAATAGTACAGCACAATCTAAATAAGTGGTTCTCAAACTAGGGGGTGTCAGCAATATCCAGGGGAGGAGCGAGCCCTAGGGAAAAGTGAAAGGTTCTCTGATTATACTACTTGTTATTCTCTTTACAGGGGTGAGGAACTAATATTCAGAAGTTTCTGAAAAATACAAAAGTATCGCCTCATAATGTTAGTTTCTAATGGTCTACTACTCCAGTTATCGGTGGGCTTCCCATGTTTGTATGTAATTATTTACTTCCCACTGATCTAAATGACTAATAAAAGTAAGTAAGAAATGTACTAAATTGAGGTTTCTGTACAGTGTATAATGCTGTATATGCCATGGCCCATGAAATTTTCAGCCATGGCCCAGTTGTGGCCAGTCCTGTAGTGCTACAAGGTGCATAATCATGGCTAACTTCAACTTTAAATAAAATAAAAACTACTGAAGTTAGAGGGCTGCAATTTGGTATGTTTGAAGATTGGAGGGTGGATGATCAACATACCAATTTGCAGCCCTCTAGCCTCAGTTGTTTTTAAGATCTGAGGGTGGACAGAAAAGTGTGGACAAACAGACAAATAGCTATCTCAATAGTTTTCTTTTAAACAAAACTAAAACTAATCATGGCCTTCACGTTGAACGTCATATCACCAAAGTCTTTACCAATCAGGGAAACAAGCAAAATCCCATATGACACACATGAAGGTTTAGGTTTATAGTCTAGACAATACTAACTTCACAGTACAAATACTTAACATACGACTGCAACACAATTTCAAGTGCTGATCTTTATAACATCCCTTCTGCCCACTTGGTGGCCTCACTAAATATTACTATAATAACTTTAAGGTACACCAATAATAGATAGTACACAACAACTCACCTTATTAACAAATATTGTTGATCCAAATAATATAAGGTATATCAAGAAATCTATTGGTTGTTTGCTAGGTGTCATTGCTCTCTGGAGTTGTCGATGTGAAGGAATCCGGTGTAATAGCAATCACTCAAGGAACTGCAGGACCCTGATAAGCAAATATACATACAGTCTAACAAAATCTATCTACATCATGAACAGTGTTTATTCATATATTGGAACTTTAACCTTTTTTAACTAATGCTCTTTAATTTGACTTCTAAAGGAAGCTTAAAATTCTGTTTGCAGTGCATGAAAGACATACTCAAACACAAATTTAGTGCATCGTAAAATCATTATAAAGATACAGCTACTATAAAATAAGCTGAAATTAGGAAGTTCTATATTATAAAATTCAATATGCATTTATTTAAATTCATCATTTTTTTTGTGTATAACAACAACAGTCAAATGTCATTCCAGCAAGGCCAGACTCTTTCACCATATGCCCCTACAAAACTGTGCAAAATGGAACTACAATGGATGCATAAGGTATATACAAAGGCCTCCATAAAGCAGAAACTTGACCACTGATAGACAGAATGGAAGAGATTATGAAAGGGAGTGATCAGACAATGTTAAAATTCATGACTAGCGCATCGTGGAAAGATTACAATATGATTGAGAAAATGATGGGAAGATGTGGCTTCAAGAGGCTAGAAAAAACCATGATCTAATAGACCAAGACAGTCTGGACATGCGGCGAGATGTAACGAAGAACAGTTGGTTAGAGAAGCAGTAGCTATAGAAACAGAAGAGTGAAGACATGTAGTAGGAAGGTCCAGGAGATCATAAAGAAGGGGGGATAGACGAAGACCTACAGCTGAAGCATGTTTGGGCAGAAAAAGAACATGGCAGTAAAGAACAGAGAGAACTCATGTCATGTCTCATCCCTTATCAGGATAATCTGGCATAAAAGTGTATGATGATAATGATGAGAATGAAGGTACCATGGTCTGAGCTTTGGGATGGTGCAATAATCAATCCTGGAATTTGCAGGGGATAGGGACCACAGGTTCCTGGTGATGAACTGTTAAAATAAGCAGTTACTGTAAGCATTTTAGTGGTGTAGTATACAGCCTACTTAAGAGTAACAGTAGTAAGAGAGTATTGCATGTGTGGTTACTTTGGGTATTTTGGGATGATGGTTTGGGATGTATTTGTGTTTGAAATTATATTAAATTATTTTAGTACGATCATTTAAGGTCTATTTATTTGATCTATCAAATTAAGCAGTAAAATGTTAAAATAGGCAGTAGTAAGCATTTTAGTTTATGGGGTACAAGGTATTTGGCAGTTATATGCCAGTTATAAGCATTTTTAAGGAGGGATTTTTGCATTTTCACAATATGTTCTGGAACCTATTCCTGCATAAAAATAGGGGGGCACTGTACATTATACACACACAGAAAAGTCAATTAACCTTTACAGACCATATTTGAGGTACACAAAGTACCAACATACACTCAAACCTCGGTTTTCGTACACTTCCCTTTTCGTACGTTCCGATTTTTGTAGACTTTTTTTCTTCAAAATTTTGTCTTGGTTATCGTAAACTCGGAAACGCTCCATCCCGGGCCCAGTGTGTGACCAGGTTCCGTATCAAGAGCCCAAACAAAGCATCCCACCCTCTGTCGTGACCCATTCTACTTTTGTGTTTATTGTTTTTGTGCTTTTTTATTCAAGTCCAACTGCTAAATAAGCCATCATGGGGCCAAAGAAAGTTCCAAGTGCTAGCCCTTCTGTGAAAAAGGCAAGAAACGCTACAGAATTTAAGAAAGAACTCATAGCAAAGTGTTGGAGGAGGTTGCATGTCGATCTCAGTGAGAAAATCCCTACGTGTTGTTGATAGTGAATCTAATTGAAAAGCGCCTTAACCTCGGAATGTCGTAAGCCGAACCCGTCGTAACCCGGGGGACTGCCTACATGTACAGGCAGTCCCCGGGTTACGATGGGTTCGGCTTACGACGTTCCGAGGTTAAGGCGCTTTTCAATTATATTCATCAGGAATTATTTCCAGGGTTACGACACATGTTCCAGGGTTACGGCGCCTACAACGCTGATCTGGCAAAAGAAATATGACACCAAAAATGCAATATGATCAATATTTGAAGGTTTTTTGATGAAAAATGCAATAAGAATGCAGTTTACATAGTTTTCAATACACCCAAAGCATTACAAGTAAGGTTTTCTTAGGATTTTTGACCATGTTCCGGCTTACGACGATTTTCGGCTTACAATGTGCCTCAAGAACGGAACCCCCGTTGTAACCCGGGGACTGCCTATATGAAACTGCCATACAAAGTAAAATAAGCACGTGAAGTCTTCGTAAAATGATATTGTTATGATACAATAAAGTTTATACATACTTACCTGGCAGATATATACATAGCTATTGACTCCGTCGCGCCGACAGATTTCGAATTTCGCGCACACGCTACAGGTAGGTCAGGTGATCCACCGCGCCGCCGCTGGGTGGCGGGAATAGGAACCCATTCCCGTTTTTCTTCCATCAGATTTTTCTACACCATCTGTCTCCTGAGGGGAGGTTGGGTGGGTAGTTTAATTGTATATATCTGCCAGGTAAGTATGTATAAAACTTTTTTTTTTTATTGTATCATAACAATGATATTGTTATGTTACAATAAAGTTTCATACATACTTACCTGGCAGATATATACATAGCTAAGACTCCGTCGTCCCCGCCGACAGAAATTCAAATTTCGCGCCACTCGCTACAGGTAGGTCAGGTGATCTACCGGCCTGCCCTGGGCGGCAGGACTAGGAACCATCCCCCGTTTTCTATCATATTTTCTCTCTTTCACTGTCTCCTGCGGGGAGGCTGGGTGGGCCTTTAATTATATATACAGGCAGTCCCCGGGTTACGACGGGGGTTCCGTTCTTGAGACGCGTCGTAAGCCGAAAATCGTCGTAAGCCGGAACGACGCTGGAAATATGTCTTAAACTATAAAAAAAAGTTATAAAAACCTTACTTGTAATCCTTTGGTTACACTACATGTCGTTTCCTGTAGTTTTTATGTACAACCTGGAGTTATTTTCATAAAAGAATGCTGGTTCTTGAAGGTAAAAACTATGTAATCCTCTGTGACACTACATTCTTGAAGTTTTATGTACAACCTGGAGTGATTTTGCAAAATCTTGAGGGCTACAAGAACAGCTGATTACTATTTACGTATCATATAGACTAATTAAAGTAAATGTATCTTTAAATAGGCTTATATATTAGTATCAACAAAACATTTCCTGCCATGAGTCAGAGGCCGTTTAATGAAACGAACACTTCTCTGTCCTATCTGTTCAGAAAATAAACGTTACGTCAATCCCCGAGACCATTGTTGCCAAAGCGTCTCTCTCTCTCTCTCTCTCTCTCTCTCTCTCTCTCTCTCTCTCTCTCTCTCTCTCTTCTGATCAATTACATTGGAAACTTGACATACGATTGCCCTAATATACGAATGTTTTGAGATATAACAGAAAATTTGCGAAAATACAAGCTTTGATATACAACGAAATATTTGAGATACGATTTTGCGATGAGTGTTTAGTTGTATAGGCGACCGATAAATGGCGTTCAGTCTGTTTGTTTGTTGGTGCTGCATGTTAACACGTCGTTGTTTAGTTCGTTGTATTTGCGCCTATTTTTCGTGTTATTTTGTCTATTTTGTTATTAACCATGGGTCTCAAAGCTAAAGACAAAGCAGGTGATAAGAAAAAAAACCAAGAAAATGATTTCGATGGAAGCAAAACATGGAAATTATAGCAAAGCATGAACGTGGCGTTCGTATCGTCGATTTGGCAAACGAGTATGGTCGAAATCCTTCTACAATATCCACGATCATCAAGCAGAAGGAAGCTATAAAAACCCCCGAGACCATTGTTGCCAAAGCGTCTCTCTCTCTCTCTCTCTCTCTCTCTCTCTCTCTCTCTCTCTCTCTCTCTCTCTCTCTCTCTCTCTCTGATCAAATTACGTACTGGATAATGTCTCTCTTTGGATACTTCGATTTTGCCAAATATTGAGGGCTACAAGAACAGTTGATTACTATTTACGTATCATATAGACTAATTAAAGTAAACGTATCTTTAAATAGGCTTATATTATTAGTATCAACAAAACATTTACTGGCATGAGTCAGAGGCCGTTTAACGAAACGAACACTTCTCTGTCCTTAACTCGGAGCGTCGGAAGACGCCTCTCTCTCTCTCTCTCTCTCTCTCTCTCTCTCTCTCTCTCTCTCTCTCTCTCTCTCTCTCTCTGATCAAATTACTGGATAATGTCTCTCTTTGGATACTTGGAATTTGCGTTGTAATCTAACCAGAAACTTCGTTTTGTTATTATTACTGGAAACAAGCAATGATTTTTTCATTATTTGCGCTTTTGGACTGTTATAGTAAACTAGTATGTATTCATTCGCTCGGCAAACTAGTTCCGCATATGAGGCGTCACTAAAAAACATAGAAAAATAACAACATAAAAGTGTCGAAAATCATCATATCTCAAAATTTTTGTTGTAATCTAACCAGAAACATTATTTTTATTAATATACTGTGCTAAACTATAAAGGATTTTTATCATAGTATGCGTTTTTTTAAAAGCGTCGTTAACTCGGAGCGTTGGAAGACGCCTCTCTCTCTCTCTCTCTCTCTCTCTCTCTGATCAAATTACTAGATAATGTCTCTCTTTGGATACTTGGAATTTGCAATTTGGTTGTAATCTAACCAGAAACTTCGTTTTGTTATTATTACTGGAAACAAGCAATGATTTTTTCATTATTTGCGCTTTTGGACGTTATATGTAAACTAGTATGTATTCATTCGCTCGGAAAACTAGTTTCCGCATATGAGGCGTCACTAAAAACAGAAAAATACAACATAAAAAAGTGTCGAAAATCATCATAATCTCAAAATTTTTGTTGTAATCTAACCAGAAACTTATTTTTATTATTAATATACTGTGCTAAACTATAAAAGGATTTTTATCATAGTATGCGTTTTTTTAAAGCGCCGTTAACTCGGAGCGTCGGAAGCGTCAGCGTCGTAACCTCGAACAAGCGTCGTAACCCAGGACGGATTTTTCCATTGAATATTAAGAAAAAGCGTCGTAACCTCGGAACGTCGTAAGCCGGAACCGTCGTAACCCGGGGACCGCCTGTATCTGCCAGGAATAGTGTATGAAACTTTATGTAACATACAATATCATTTCATACAATTCAACTTACCTGTCAGATATATACATACTGATTGGCACCCTTCGGTGGAGGGTAAGAGACAGCTTACTATATGGAATAGACCAGGTAAACAACATATGTTGTAGGTATAAATAAAACCTTGGTTCCTACCTGATAGGTGGTAGACTTCGTGGGTGTTTTGCCAGTAGTCTGCATCACCTCAAGAAACTTTAGCGATATATGATCTATGGCCAAGAGTTCTTGTGGGTCTGCCGATGGGTCTTATCCGCTTCTCGGCAGAGCCTGAAAGGACTTTGTCAATGGGTGCTGATCCACTTATATGACAATACACCTTATGAAGGAGCACACAACCAATCCCGACCACCTGATCCTAACCATATGTTAGAACTAAGGATTGTTCCGAGTTATCCCCGAACTCTTCACAACAACCGTAACTCAAAAACCACTACGCACACATACATAATTTCTAAAAAAAAAATTATACTCATCTAATTAGATATGACAAGATTCTCTTACTGAACAACATAGACGGCCGCCCGTGCCTAAACCAAGTCCTCCATTGTTCGAAGAGACTCAGACATATCCAAAAAGAAGAAAAGTATATACTTTTAAGGATTGGGTGTCGGCTCCGTACCCAGAATCGTATCCGCCGATACGAAAGACCCAGAGAAAAACACTTCTCATATGTCACACGAACGTCTTTCAAGTAATGAGATGCAAATACTGAGTTGCATCTCCAAAATGTCGTATCTATGATGTTTTAAGCGACATATTCTTATGAAACGAGAGAGACGTCGCTACTGCTCTCACTTCATGAGCTTTAACTTTCAACAGTCGCAACTGTTCGTCAGAACAGACCTTATGCGCGTCTGTAATGACGTTTCCTCACAAAGAATGCCAGAGCATTCTTGGACATCAGTCTTGTGGGGTCTTTTACTAACGCGCACCCAAAGACCTTGTCTAGAGCCTCCCATCTGATGCTTTCTCTGAAGGTAGAACTTCAGAGCTCTTACAGGGCATAGAGATCTTTCTGCTTCTCTTCCTACGAGACTCGATATGCCTTTGACTTCGAATGACTTAGGCCAGGGATTCGAGGGATTCTCATTCTTAGCTAAAAACAGGGTCTTAAACGAGCAAATAGCTGAGTCTCCCTTGAAACCTACTTTATCCTGCAGAGCATGTAATTCACTAACTCTCTTTGCCGTAGCTAAAGATAATAGGAATAGGCATTTTCTCTGGTGATGTCTCGAAACGAAGCCAGATGAGGAGGTTCGAATCTTTCAGATGAAAGAACTTGAGAACTACGTCTAGGTTCCAGTCGGAGGGACCGGTTCCTTCGACTTTGAGTCTCAAAGGACCTTATGAGATCGTGGAGATCTTTATTAATCTGCCAGATCTAATCCTCTATTCCTGAAGACTGCCGAGAGCATACTTCTGTATCCCTTTATTGTGGATACAGCTAGATGAGATTGCTCTCTCAGGAATAGAAGGAAATCAGCAATTTCCGCTATAGAGGTAGTGGAGGAGGACAACTTCTTAGTTCTACACCACCTTCTAAAAACCTCCCACTTCGACTGATATACTTTCGTAGTGGAGGTTCTGCGTGCTCTCGTGATCGCGCTTGCAACTTCGCGAGAAAACCCTCTCGCTCTGACGAGTCTTTCGATAGTCGAAAGGCAGTCAGAGCGAGAGCGGGAGGTTTTGATGATAACCTCTTGAAGTGTGGCTGTCTGAGAAGATCCATCCTTCTTGGTAGGGATCTGGGAAAGTCTACGATCCACTCTACCACCTCCGTGAACCAATCTTGGGCCGGCCAAAAGGGGGCTATCAATGTCATCCTCGTCTCCTTTGACGCCACAAACTTTTTTAGTACTAGTCCCAGGATTTTGAATGGAGGAAAAGCATAGACGTCTACGCGAGACCAATCTAGCAGGAAGGCGTCTACCATAAGAGCTCTTGGGTCTTCCACGACCGAGCAAAGACTGCCAGCCTTTTGGAGATGAATGTGGCGAAGAGATCCACATGAGGTGTCCCCCACAGCGACCAGAGATCTTGACACACCTCCTCGTGTAGGGTCCACTCTGTATGAAGGACCTGGTTCCTCCTGCTGAGTCTGTCCACCCTCACATTCTTTACTCCCTGAACGAACCTTGTCAGAAGGGAGATGTTCCTGTGAGACGTCCAAAGCAAAAGGTCTCTCGTCAGTTCGTAAAGGAACGAGGAGTGAGTCCCTCCTTGTTTTCGAATGTAGGCAAGTGCGGTGGTGTTGTCCACGTTTACTTGCACTACTTTGTTTGACACCAGAGGTTCTAGACTCTTCAAAGCCAGATGCACGGCAAAGAGCTCTTTGCAGTTTATGTGCCAAGACACCTGCGCTGGTTCCCAGGTGCCTGACACCTCCTTCGAGCCTAATGTTGCTCCCCAACCTTTCTCCGACGCGTCGGAGTACAACACTAGGTCTGGGTTCTGGGTTCTTAGAGAGATCCCTTTGTTTCTCTTTCAGAGGGGGAGGGGGGCAACCACCATTCCAGGTGCGGTCTTATCTCCACCGGAATGGGAAAGGCGTCCGAAAGTTGTCCAGTTTTTTCCAACTCCAAGACTTCTTGAGGAAGAATTGAAGCGGACGTAAATGAAGTCTTCCTAGCGGGAAGAACTGTTCGAGCGAGGACGGGGTCCCTAGAAGGCTCAACCATTCCCTCGCCGACGTTTGTTTCCTTCCTTAAGAAGAGAGAGACTATCTGCAAACCTTTTGCGATTCTCTCTTGCGAAGGAAATACTCGAAAACCCCGAGAATCCATCTGAATCCCCAGATAGACTAAGTTTCTGTCTGGGGGTCAGCTGCGACTTCTCGAGGTTCACGAGCAATCCCAACGCTTTGATCAGATCTAAAGTTAACGTCAGGTCCTCCAAGCACTGTCTCTCTGATCTGGCCCTGATGAGCCAGTCGTCCAGATACAGAGAGATATTTACTCCTTTGAGTGAAGAAAACCTCACCACATTTTTCATCAGGCTTGTGAAGACCTGAGGAGCTGTGGACAGGCCGAAACACAAGGCTCTGACTGAAAGATCCTTCCCCCCGTCATGAAACGGAGGTACTTCTTCGATGAAGGGTGGATCGGGACGTGAAAATAGGCGTCCTGGAGATCTAGGGACACCATCCAATCTCCTTGTTCGCAATGACGCAAGGACTGAGGCAGAAGTCTCCATCGAGAAACTTCTCCTTCTGAAACAAATTTGTTCAGCAGAGCTGACGTCTAGTACTGGTCTCCAGCCTCCCAAGGCCTTCGCAACCAGAAAAAGGCGATTGTACAACCCCAGGGGAGTTTTGATCCAGTACTAGTTCTATCGCTCTCTTGTCCCACATTTGTTCCACCATCGATCGAAGAGTATCCCTCAGCACAGGATCCTTGTACTTGGCTGTTAGTTCCCGTGGTGTTGACGTTAGGGGAGGAGTGTTCAGGAAAGGGATACGATATCCCTTCCTTATTACAGACAAGGATGACGCTCTGCGTTTGATAAGTGTCCAGGCCTCCACAAATCCCAGGAGCCTGGCACCTACTGGTGCTTGGAGGAGAGAAGCATCACTTTCCCTTTTTAAAGGGACGAAAGGCACCGACCTACCTCTCTTCTCAGGAGCCTTCCTTCTTTGCGGGAGGTCTGGAGGTAGGGCCACCTCGAAAGGGCTGAACCGATGTACTCGGTCCTTTCTTGTCAGGTGTAGAAGCAGGCTTCTTCTTCCTTGTTGACTGCGTCAGAAGGTCCTGAGTCGCCTTCTCAGTTAATGAACGAGAAATGTCCTTCACCAACTGAGAAGGGAACAAAAAGTCAGACAAAGGCGAATACAGTAGCGCTGCCCTCTGAGCGTGGGAGAACTGCCTTGGTTAAAAATTAAAAAGGCACTATATACCGTCCTCTTTTTTAGAAGACCTGCTCCAAACAAAGAGGAGATCTCAAACGAGCCATCTTGAACAGCTTTGTCTATACAAGACAATGCACAGGAACTTCTGGTTCGAGTCCTTCAGAATCATGGGCTTTCTTGGACATCACCCCAAGGGACCAATCTAAGAATTGAAAACTTCCAATACATGAAAGAGTCCCTTGAGGAGATGGTCCAGTTCAGAAATGCTCCAAGTAATACGTGCCGAGTTCAGACCTTGCCTACGTGAAGCGTCCACTAAGGTCGAGAAGTCTGCTTCTGACGTAGACGGAAGAGCAATACCCATATTCTCTCCCGTCTGATACCAAATGCCTCTTTTACCAGCTAGTCTCGCTGGAGGCATGCAGAAGACCGTTCTGACTAAGTCCTTCTTAGACTTCATCCAAGAGTCTCAAGGACTGAAGAGCCCTCTTCATCGAAATGGCGGGCTTCATTCTTAATAGACGAGGGAGCGTCATCTGAGAAACGCTCTGGGCTCGAATCAAATTCGGGTTCCTTCCTTCAAATGCCGTTTCAGAGGCCTCGATAAATCCGACTCCTTCCACCCTCGTTTAGGTGAGGGAGAGGGAGAGATGAGAACATCACGAAGGACGCTTTTTCTAAAGCGCCCTTGAGCAGCCTGCCACGAAACAGAGCTTGCTGATGGACGTCTGAACCGTTGGGGATTCCCCACGACCTCCTTAAGGCTTTCCGACTTTCCTTCTCCTCTGGGCATGGGAGCTTGGAAGAGGTCTAGGCCTGGGAGCGTAGCAGGGACGATCAACGCCCCTCCACAACACTGGGGTAGAACTCACTTCACTGTAATGCTCACTTTCACTAGCCTTACCTGTAAGTTAAGTCCGCCATTTTGGACTTCGAATCGTAGCTTTCAGATCGGCGATTTCCGAGGCCGATTCCGAAAGTAAACCTTGTGAATTAGACACATAGGGAGAATCTAAATCATTAGGATTATTAAGAAAACGTATCAATAAAAGGCTCAATAGGCCTTGAACTCACACCTTTCAGACGTCTAAACCCTATCCCTCTCTAACTTCTTCAAATAAGAAGTTAAAAGTCTTCCATTCTTCTGCATTTAATCCCTCGCATTCATGACAAGTATTAGTAGCAGAACACTGAAACCCCCTACATTTTACGACATACAGTGTGAGGTGATCAAACCGAAGCTTTCGGTATCCTCACCCTGCAGCCTACATTCATTCACACACTTCTCACTCACATTTGAATCAGACATACTGAGAAAATTCCAAAAAGCAAGTCCAAAAAAACAGTCCACAGTAGCGAATGCCAAAAAACACAGATCCAGATACGTCACCAAAAAGCCGATAAACGATGATCAAAGGATGAAATAAGAATCTAAGTCAGGAGGTAATAGCAACAATGTTTGATACCGACCGGCGACAGAGAAAAATATGATAGAAAAGCGGGGATGGTTCCTAGTCCTGCCGCCCAGGGCAGGCCGGTAAGATCACCTGACCTACCTGTAGCGAGTGGCGCGAAATTTGAATTTCTGTCGGGGACGACGGAGTCTTAGCTATGTATATAGATATCTGACAGGTAAGTTGATTGTATGAAAATATCATTTCTGGGCTCAGCCGTGTCGCTCCGTGAAATGTGTCCTCTTTAGCACTATTTCTAGTAAAAATATTGCTATGATACCAGAGAACTGCTAAATTGGTTACATGTCAGAAGTCTCTGACTCGCTCACCCAAATAAATAAAAGGTGTCCGGTATAGAACTGGGGCGAGTGTTAAACACTACCACAGCAACCCCTCCAATTAGCCTTTTCCTCATCAAAAAGACCCTGAAAACAGGGAGCCGACCTATAGGTCACCACCCAGCTACCCTGTTGAAGGGGACTGCGGCGTCATTCTTATCGATAGCCTCCCAGCGTTACAGCTTGTTTATAGCTATCTGTTCTTTTTATTGGTTTCTTTATTCTTTTTCGTTATGGATCGTCAATCTGCCTCTTCACCCAACGTTAAGTACTGGTTCGCCCTTTTTTCTTTTTCTATTTATTTGGGAGTGATTTTGCCTTTCGTTTTTTGCCTTTATTTAGGATTTTGTTAGGCGTCTCCTTCCCGTAGCGAGCGGAGCGTAGCGAGCCGCCATTACGTCGTTCCTTTGTTTTGTACCAATTTCGAGTGGGCTTCTTTCAGTACCTATATATTTATATACTCGTAACTTATAATATTTCAGTATATCTTTTCAGTATATATTTTATTTATGTCTTGGGTGGCAGTTGCTTTGTCGATCTTGTTTGATCTACGTTTATTATTTTCATGATTTCCTGTTTTTCAAGGGGGTCGGCGTTCGTGGACCTGTTTCTTTGTTCGTGCTTCGATATTTATCTACCGTTTCCCCCCTCCCTCCTTTTATTTTAGTTTGGTATTTTCCATTCAAGAATTCCCCCCTTTTTCTTTTCGTCAGCTTACCGTTTGTTTTCGTTTTGTCGGTAAGCAAGTAATTTTTCCTTGTTTTGCGGCCCACTCTCATCGAGTGCCTCCATTGCGTTTTATATTTTTTTCGCCCCCCCTTATTTTCATTACCCCTGTTAAAGCATGTTTTTTCCCTTAGCTTTAAGTAACTGATTTTATTTTGTCCTATGTATATTTGGGTGTTCGGTCGGCAGCTAGCCTTCATAGGCTTTGCCTGCGTTTTCCTCGTGATCCTTTATTCACGAGGATTCGCTGTCACGTGATCGTCCCCCCACCCTTCAGCCCTCCCTCCCTCCCCCTCTCGTGGGACTCCCCGTAGTTGGGTGCCCCTCTCGTTTGTTTGTCGCTGACGGCCGGTCCCACCATTGTGGATTTGGGGGAGGTGTAGTGAGTCTCCCAGGACCTTGGGCTGGGGAGTGTCGCTTCTTAGCCGACCGCCTCCGGAGTTGTTGGTCGCACTGCGTTTCAGCCTCGGCTTCCGTGATTGTTGCGCTCTGCTTCTTTCACTCCCGGAGCTTACATCCACCCGCCTAAAAACATTCCCTCTCCGCATAAGGCAGATTTAGATTCCGGCCTCTCCCGGAGTCATTGAGGGTTATGTTTACGGAAGTTACTCTTCCGTAGGCGGAGATATTATATTTGTATTTTAGTTTTTAGTTATTATTACATTATTTTTATTTTTTATTTTTAGTTTTCTTTTTGCCACGGAACTTGCGAGTTCATGTTGCCGTCCCGGGTTACTCCGTGTACCCCTCTCTCCGGGTCATACAGCTCCGGGTATACAACTCCGGGTGGTTTTTTTTCCTTACACAGTCCCCGGGAACGTTAACATATGAATATATATACCCATTTTTTTTCTTTATAGCCCGGAATGCCCCGCACAAGAAAAAAAAAAAATATATATATATATTCCCATTATCCTAATTAATGTGTGCAATTGGTTTCGGTTATATATTATTGCACTTACAGGCCTCTCAGTGTCTGGTTGCCGGCTGTAGTGCTGCTCTGCAAGATCCAGTGCGGCCATGACGTTTGTCGGGGCCACGCCCCCTGTGCAGTGCTGCTTCCTGATTCCGTGGTCTAGCATCATGAAAACTGTTTTTGCCTGCTACGACTTGGTACATCAGGCTTACCTCTTCGGTAAGTTACCGCACTGCTGGTTCTATGTTTATTGTAAAAAAAAAAAAAAAAAAAAAAACAAAAAAAAAAAAAAAAAAAAAAAAATAATATTGAAATGAAATAAAAATAAATGAACAATTAAAACTTTCTTTAAATTAAATTACATTGATTATTCAATAATTATAGAATAATGTTCAAGGAATTTACTTGGTATTGACACATTCCTTGCATTACAGGCTGAGCAGTCTATTAAGGATGCTGCACTCTCCGCCCTCAAGATCTGGGTTGGAGGGTTTGGACGGAACGTAGGGAAGGCTAAGCCGTATATTCTGTCCCGAGATGTGCGACTTGCTCTTCCCAGCCGGAAAATCTGCCGGATACGTCGATCCAAAAGTAGCGGCACCGATTATCAAATCAATCCAAAGACTCAGTTATTGAACAGCAAGAGGCGGAATTGCCGGAACCTTGGACTAGAGGAAGTCTCACTTGAAGTGGTTGAGGATTTGCCCGTTACTCTAGACACGGGTACAGGTAACAGTGTTAATGAGGCTAGCTTAGTTAGTCCACCGGGATCTTTCCTTGAGTGACTCTGAGTTCTTCCTCTCCTTCTACTTCCAATTCCTTCATGGGTTTCACAGGAGGTTTGCCCCATCCCAGGTTGCACTCCTTCTCTGTGATTCCTAAACTAAAGAAAAAACCTGCGGGTAAAACCTTGCTTAAAGGCAGATCAGAGACATGCCAAGGCCTGGGCAGTAACCAGAGGGTTCATACACATATCAAAACTAAAAATAAAGTCCGCTTTCCAAACCTTCAATCCCAAGGTCTCAAGGAGGGAATTCTTCCTATTGCCCTACCAGTCCCATTCCATTAACTTCTAGGGACCGGATACCTCATAAGGTACCGCAAGAGGGACAGGATAATTCTCCTTCCGTTGACCAAGACCAGTTCAACACAAATATTCTAAATCAGGTCAGTAGCCTTGGTAGCTTAGTCAGCTCAGTTGCAGCAAGGTTTGAAGAAGTGTTTAGCCGGGTTAGGTGCTCAGGACTCCCTGATTGCAGGTCCTCAGACAGGAGTCCAGCAGTTCGGCCCCTTCTAGTAGCTTGATTGCAAGCTCAGAGCATGCCTGACGGGTCCACGCTCCCTCCTTTCCACCCGGTAATCCCTGGAGGGTGGCTAACTTCGCTCCGTTTGTCAATGGGATGTTGACTATAGAAGGTTGCGGCACACGTAGGCCTCGAGGATTTGGGTTTTTTTCGAGTTTTCCCCCGAAGGTTTACAGCCTCCATTTATAGGCTATGTTAGGCTTACGGTAGGCAGCTCTGGTTAGAGAGGATAAGGTCCCCAAGGAGACTGTTATCCTTTCTAGAGATCAGGCTCAGCAAACATGGATACGGAGCCTAGAAGAGTTGGGACTGCTCAAATACTATAGTAACAGCTTTTAAAAGCCCTTTCACCATGTTTACAACTGATGTCGGGAACCCCTTACCTTTTACATCAAAGGTAGCAGAACTTACATTCCAGGCAGTGACTCGGAAGAGCCCATGCCCCAGCTTAGGGAGACAGATCCCACATCTTACTACTCCCAGGTAGGGAGGATTTGTGGAGGATTTGCCAGCTACGTTCTTGGTATGCAAGCTGAAGCCAGATTGTGCAATCACCTTGTTTAGTGAACGCCTTCCTAGGCTGTCAGACCCGCATTGATCAAAAAGCCGAATTTGACGCTAAGACACGTCTCGCAAGGTCTCTTAACTCCCTAGTTGATAACAGAGACGGCGGCTCGGGCGGGAGTACGCTCAGGAGCTGCTGTTTAAGGTCATTGCGAAGTCGTTACTTTTAAGCATGCAATGTGACTTGTACGACTTTGCGATTGCCTAGGAGAAATTGCAGGAAGCATGTTTCTATCTGAGGCTACGATCAGGCACGAACCCAACAGGCTTCCTCAATCTGGGGGGCAGATCTCTTCCCAGCTTCAGCAGTAACCGAGGTTTCAGGAGCGAGGCATCCATGTCTTAACCAAAGCATCAGGTTGCGTTTGGGAATCCCTTTCAAAAGGAAATCAGAGTCTTCTCCCTCCAGTTTTAGGGCTAGGAAGAGGCAAAGGAAGTTCCAACCTTTCCAGTCCCGCAACAGCATCCTGTGCTACAAGCTGTTCCAATTCAACAGGTATTCCAGCCTTCGACTTCTAAGGCTCAGCCTCAACAACAGCATCAATTTGTCTTCCTTTCGACGCCGTCTAACCAACAGGTCTCCTCACAGTATTTCAGTGTCGCCCACTTTTAACCCGGTCTATGAGAGTCGGGCATTTTCACCCCTTTACCTTTAGAGGTTGCTAGGGGTGGCAGGGCTAGAGGATCCTTTCGCCAGCGCGGAGGAGCCAGAGTCCCCAAGGGCGAGCTAAGGTGGCAAGGTCAGGGAGAGGATCCCGGCCTTCATCATCTCAATGAAGTTTCTCAGGTAGGAGGCAGGCTGTACCTCTTTCGTCATCGTTGGGGGTTCAGCAGTTGGCAAAAAGCATAGTATCCAGAGGCCTGTCCTCCTCCACCCATCACCTTCTATCAGGAACCAACGCAGGATTGATGGATTACTCCAAGGACCTTCTCCAGAAGGGAGCAATCTCCAGGGACGAAGAAATGTTATTGTTTTTATAATACAATTAAGTTTGTTCATACTTACCTTGGCAGATCATATATATAGCTGTATTTTCTGAAGTCCGACAGAATTTAAAAATTCGCGGCACACGCAGTGGGCGGCCATGGTGGTAGTACCCATTCCCTTCCCCCCGCCGTGGGAGGCGGATATCAGGAACTATTCCCATTTTCTATTCATATTTTATCAGTGCCCACTGTCTCCTGAGGGGAGGTGGTGGGCACTTTAATTAATATTATTATCTGCCAGGTAAGTATGAACAAACTTAATTGTATTATACAATAACATTTTGTTCATGAAACTTACCTGACAGATATATATATAGCTGAATCCCACCTTCGGATGGTGGGAAGAGACAGCAATAGGATTTTTTGGGAAACTAAATTTTAAGTAGATGATATACATCTTAGTTCCTCACCTGATAGCATAGCCGACGTCGTGATTACTGTCACCAAAGTCTGCTTCTGCGTTACTAGAGTTGCCAGCGAGGTAGAGACCTGTAATGCTGGTGCGCTCTAAATGATCTGTCAACGGGGCTTGACCACAATGTGACTAGACCATATGACCCTACTTCTGAGGGCAACGAAAGCTAAAACCACCACCTGACCTAACCTATCAAGTTAGTTCCATAACTTCTAGGCTAAAGAAAAGGAAACGCGCCTCAAGCAACCAACCCTTCAAAGTTAAAAAGCACAACCTATCCCTTTTCTATAGGATAGGATTCGTGTTGCTTCCTGCCCCCAATAATAATATCTACGGATATGTTATGGTCCTAGCGACTTACGGATCTGAAATGTCGTCTTCAACTCCCGTCGGGAGTGTGAAGCGAACACAGAGTTGCTTCGCTAAAGCGTGGCACTCAGGATGTACTGAGTGTCCGCTCTTGTTGAAATGCTTCCGAGGCCGCGGCCCTCACCTCTTGAGCATTCATATTAAGAAAAAAAAATCTCAAATCTTTATGCAAACATAATGAATGAGACCTCTTAAAAGAACTCCTTGGCTATAATGCCAGGGTGCTCTTGGACATGAACCAGTCTGGTCTTTTTACGGAACCCCGCAGATTGTCGGGAGTGTGAAGCGAACACAGAGTTTGTTTCGCTAAAGCGTGGCACTCAGGATGTTACTGAGTGTCATGCTCTGTTGAAATGCTTCCGAGGCCGCGCCCTCACCTCTTGCGCATTCATATTAAGAAAAATCTCAAATCTTTATGCAAACCAATGAATGATAGACCTCTTAAAAGAACTCTTGGCTAAATGCCAGGGTGTTTGTGGACATGAACCCAGTCTGGTCTTTTATTTTACGGAACACCGCAGATTGTCCGTTGACCTTGACTTTCTATAGTTTTTATCAAGATAAAACTTGAGAGATCCTACAGGGCACAGGACTCTCTATGCCCTTGCCCAATAATTTGTGCCATACCCTTGGTTTCTCCAAGCCTTCGGGTCAAGGGTTAGACAGGTTTTTCGTTCTTATCAAGAACGGAATGCTTAGAGGACAGACCGCATTATGTCCTTTAAAAGCCAAAACCTATGATGATGGCTAAAACCTCACTAACCCTCTTTGCCAGTGGCTAGAGCGGTTAGAATATTAGCCTTTCTGGTCACGTGTATTAAGTTCGCAGAAAGGATAGGTTTCGAATTGCTTTTTGGCAATCAGAACTCAGACTACGTCTAAGTTCATGTCGGAACCTTTGATCCAGAGAATTTTAAGATCTCCACAGACCCTCAAGATCGTGAAGCTTTGTTGTTTGACAGAACCGAATCTCTGAGCCTAGAGGCCGTCAACAACATATTTGCATATTCTACAATATTAGGACGGTTCTAGCTTATCTCATTACTTCAGACGGAAAGATAGAACCATAAGGAACTTCACAGAGGTTCGAGTGGAGGAACAGTCATTTCCCTTCACTATCTCCAGAACGGCCTCCTCCGATTGAACACTGAAAATAGGCAGCACTGCTTTGCCTTGGCCAAGAGGCTGCCATTACTCTTGAAGATCTTATCGCTCTGTACCGTTGAAGACGAAGGTAGATATTGAATGCAACCTACGTCTTCACAGACAAATCGAGATAGGATTCTCAAGATTCTGAACCTGTGCCTACCAATGACTGAAAACTCTAACCGCTATTTCATTGCTGTCCGGTGAGAAGTCATAGTTGCAATGAAAGCGGGGCGTTCTTCAGTAATGAAAACACAGGGGAAAGCTGCCTGAAGAACTGCTTCTCATGGGCTGAACATTTGGAAGTAGAGCTGTTCAGGTCGGAGAGTAGGCGATGTCTTTTGACCTATCTGTAATTCGGGTTGAACAATGAACAATTGTACACCTACGAATATGAGATATTTTAAAGACAAACCCAAGATGTCTGCCAAAATCATTTGCATTATCGCAGTGCGATGCAGCGGGAGACTTGTACAGACTTCTGTTACCGTGCGTTAAACAGAAAGATGAAAGAGGTCTAAGAGATATCTCTGTTGAAAAATTCTCGCAATATCGAAGGCGATGGAATCTCGTCGTACAGCAGTAGATGTTTCCTTCATAATTGCGAGAAACCCCGTTAATCAGAGACCTAAGTCCATGATTGTTGGGGCAAGAGATACGGTTCGGTAGTCAATCAAAGCAGGAGAGAGAGAGAGACATAATCAACCGTGCATCTCGGAGGCCCAGCTGATACTGAGCTGCTATCAGGCAGTTCAATACGCAGTAGCTGAGCTTGAGCTCCGCTGACTCGTCATCCTGAGTTGCCAGGTAATCCATATTCCACAAAGGAATGCGTTCGGCTAGAACCACCGAGCATAAAAGATATGCTCGAGCAATTATATTTAGGCGAAACGAATTTCGGTAAATATAAAAGTTGAAAATGGTGTTGTCGTGACAAAACCATAAGTATATAAAATTGAAACAAACTCCTGGGGAGGTTGCAGGCAACCCAGAGTTTGCAGTTCAATTAGAATACTACTCGTCTAAGCGCAATCCGTAGAATAACTAGGATATGCGCCTACCCCTCGGACAATTCAACTGCTTAGTAGAATCATGTCCCGCGAGGTTGGTTATACGTAGTTATATTTATCGGATTCTGAACAACGATTCTCCATCCTAAATTCTTTCCTTCAAGAAAACAAAATAAGGATTGGAGATCGACCACCTTCGATCTCTATCAAAGAGAGTGAAGGAGAAGTCCTTCCTCGAAGGAAAGCTTCAATGGTGAACAGAATACTAACTGCCTGAGTTGCCAGCTACTCCCTTTACGAAGGAAATAGGTATGATATCGAGGCAAAAGGAAACTCTCAAGCAGGTCTATTTAAACGAAACAGAATTCGCTAAAAACAGAAGCTGAGTCGGTATTGTCGTAACAATACCTGAAGAGTTTGTTTCTTACTCCGAAAACTCTTGGAAGGTTGAAGGGAGTGTCAAATAAATACATTAGAACAACAGGTCTTTCGGCTTCTATCCGCAGAGGTAAATACGATATGCGTATATGACTTGACCATGCGTTTAGCAAAATGACGCAAAGATAACTAACGTAAGTATTGTAGTAATTTGAACATCGAATTCTCTACTACATCTTTCCTCGACGAGGAAGAGAGAAAGAAAGGAAAACGACTGTCCACGCTCTAATGAATGAGGCTTTTTAAAAGAACTCCTTGACTCTTTGCCAAGACTCTTTTCCAAGAAAAGGGAGTAATATTCGAAATAGAGATCATCAAGAGAGAACCGAGGATCGAAAAGGACCGTTCAATGTTCTTATGATATTGGACATAAGACTTCCTGGATCTAGTCTACAAGTCTTTTTCTTACTCCCCGGATGAGCCTCTGAAAATGAATGAGAGCTCTTCCGAAATTTGTTAACGAGTTTATCCGCTTAAACGATAAAACGTTAAAATCTATGTTCAATGAGAACTACCCATTTATGAGGTGTCCCCCACTTAAATGACCAAAACGTTTAGTATCTTGACAATGGGGAAAAACGTCCTTACTTGACAAAACTATTAGCCACTTTGCTAATACCGGGGAAAACCCTTTAACATGACCGAAAGTCACCCAGGAATCCGAGTATATAATCTTCCCGATTCTCAGAGAAATCGATGAAGAGGAAAGAGGGATCGAAGAAAAATTCGGGTATGTCTCTCCGCTAACTCCGAATCCTTTTTTCTGTAAAGGAATGTCCTTGTGGAGAGTCCTGAAAAAACCTCGTCTTGACGAGCGTTTATAAAGCGTCAAGCGTCCTAAGAAAACGTCGTGAACAGCAAATAAGACGCCTTTACTCTCGCAAAGCGTCCTGCCGAGCTTCCACCGAAGCGTCCTGGCGAATGTCCACAAAAGCGTCCTCATAAGCGTCCTGCTGAGCGTCCTCAAAAGCGTCCTGCTGAGCGTCCTCAAAAGCGTCCTGCCGAGCGTCCTCAAAAGCGTCCTGCTTAGCGTCCTGAAAGCGTCCTGCTTAGCGTCCTGGAAAGCGTCCTGCTGGAGCGTCCTCAAAAAACGTCCTGCTTAGCTACGAGCGTGTCTGAGCAGAGAACACCAAGTCTTCTGAACGACGTTTCAGAGAGGAACTCGTTGAGTCGTCCCTGATGCTGCAAGGCCCGCCAAGAGGCGTCTGGCGAGCGACCTTTCCAACATCTCAATGTTACGACGAACTGCGTTTTGCATATGACGTTTGAATATTTTCAAGGACGTCCTCATGCGAGTCTCCATGGAGAGCCGCAACGCTGCTCCTGAAGTGTGTGAACACTAAAGGAAGACGTATGGCTTTCGTCTTCAAGACGGGTCCTTAAAGACCTTCATACCTTCTTACAAAGACAGTGGCCGCCTGTGCGACAACTTGCGTCTTAGTAATGCAAAAGACCATCTCCAGAAACGCACTCAGCAAAGGAACGCCGAGCGTCCGAAAGACACCCTCGCAAGGTGCTTGCCGAGCGTCCTGGAGAATGTCTCCACTATAGGACGTCGAGCACCTCCAAAAACTTCTTCACGTCTAAATTGCCCTTCTTATGCCGAACCAGAGACTAAGTTGTTTGACTGTGCAAAGCAGCTTGCTGGACGTCAAACTTATCAGCTTGCTTTTTTCGAAGTAAAGCGAACGTTACATAACGTATACGGAGCGCCATTAGGAGAGGAGACGAATACTGAGTTGCTCCTCCAAAAGGTGGAATCTAGAACTTGTCCTTGATACCAAATCCCTTTCTGGAAGGCTAGCGATGTTTGAATACACTCTAACTTACTGACGCGTTCACTCGCAGGAGGCTCAATCACTCGTTCTAAGCAAGATGAAGAGCCTCTTACTAGTTCCATTAGGAAAAGACGCCAGTGCATTCTTCGAAAAGGGTAAATGTGGTCTCTTCCTGAGCACCATACATGTACCAGAAGGAACTCTTACTTCCTTTCGTTTATGTAAATATAAACTCGAGAGCCCTGACAGGGCAAGGACTCTTTCATCCTCTCGAGACGATAGAGAGAGGGAGTGAAAGGTCCTCTTCCTCTAAAGCTTCTTTAGGGGTTCGCGCGATGTCCTTCCGAAGAGCTCCCAACCCCTGTGTGGGGGAGGACGCCTCGCGAGGACGAGAAGCAATCCTTCAAGATTCGTGCACGTGCCTCTAATCGATCTTCGGCATGCATGGGGAAAAGCGACAACAGGACCTGCCGAAAGGAAGCCAGATCAGCATGAAAAAAACCCGTAACCCTCCTTCGGCTTTTGACATGCCTTCCCTGGTTCCTGGGAGTCGAACAGGAGGTCTAGGTGCGCCCTAGAGGCGTTATGGGGCCGAGCTGACGTTCCCTCTAACGAGAGAGAGAGGGACGTGAAAGCGTCCTTTTCTCTTAAAGCTTCTTAGGAGGGCGCAGAAGGTCCTCGAGAGCTCCAACCCCCCCCCTTTGCGCGGGGAGGACGCCTGGAGACGTTTAGCAGCCCTGGGAAGCGCAACAGGTTTCTGCCCAAGGGGACGCAGATCGGTGGGGAGCACCGTAACCCTCTTTGCGGACTTTGACCATGCCTCTCCCAGAGATCCTGGGAGTCCCGACAGGGTCCAGGCCTAGAAGGGCATTTATGGGGCCGATTCGACGCCCCCTCCCACAACACAAGGGGCCACTACACTTCACAATCACTGATTGTGAGAGCGAGCACTTTAGTCTATAGAATACTTGATGTTAATCTCTAGCAGGACACTTCTTCTAGGCCCGTAAAGCCTATACCACAGGGTTAGGGCAAACTAAAATCTACAGGAGGTTAGAAGGTTCATTATTTCGTAACTTCTGTTTACCTTCTATAGTTTTATCAAGATAATGAGGAGGGAAAACTCCTGATTTAACACGCCTAAAATGCGTACAGAATCTCCTTCTTCCGTAATGAGTCACACATTACACTAATTACCTTGAACTATGCAAAGAAAACATGTAAAACGTCATAATATATAAAGCGAGTGTCACCCGAAAGTTTCGGTAGCCTCACCTTACCATGCAGACAACAAAGTCTGAAACTAGGGTAAACTATCTTAAGACATAAAATGCAATGAAAACATTTACGATAGCGTATGCCTAGCCACAAGCCAAGTTAATAATCGAAAGAATAATTAGGATAACTTAAGCGGCTAATTGAAGTTTTCAAAATCCTAGGCGGAGGCTGTAAAACAGTGGTTTACCGACCGGCGACAAGAAAGAGAAAGAAAAAATCTGAATAGAAAATGGGAATAGTTCCTGATATCCGGCCTTACACGGGGGACAGGGTGAGGACGGGAGAGTGGAAAAGGGGAATGGGTACTACCACCTGGCCGCACTGCTTGTGCCACGAATTTTAAATTCTGTCGGACTTCAGAACAATACAGCTCTATATATATCTGTCAGGTAAGTTTCATGAACAAACTTGAAATTTCAGGGTCATCTATTCAGCGTCCCAAAGAAAGGGAGCACGACCAAAGAAGTGATTCTTAGACTTGTCCGTCTAAACTGCACAATTCGTTGCCGACAAGTTCAAAAGTGCTGACCATCTCTACAGGTGCGGACCTTACTTCACCGTGGGGCCGTCACCACCTAGATAGATCTACAGGACGCCTACTATCATGTCCCGATAGCTCGGCACTTAACGACCATCCCTCGGCGTCAAACTAGGGAAAGAAGCCTACCCCTTCAAAGTAATGCCTTCGGGCTAAATATAGGCACCAAGGGTTTCACGAAACTGGCAGGAGGCAGTGATGAAGGAGCTAAGTCCCAGGGTATATTGGTGGTGGCGAACTAGACGATTGGTAAATCTGAGAGACGGAACAAAAGGCAAATGATGAAGCCACGGACAAGGTCATGTCTTTCCTGGAATATTAGGGCGTCAAGATCAACAGGACCAGTCCCGGTTGACTCCGAAAGTCCAGTTCCCTAGGGCTAGGGATTCGTTGGGACTTGCGATTCTCACACTCTTTCCCATTCCAGGCAGGAAACAAAGAGAGAAAGGAGATTGCCAAGGCAATCAAGACAATCTAAAGTGCAAAGAGACTTCGAGAAGGATTCAGGAGAAGTATCCTAGGCTCGCTCCAGTTTGCCTCAGTCACGGACGATTTGTTGGAAAGCCAAAAACTCAAGGACATCAATCGAGTTTGGCGTTCGAAGGCAAATGCCAAGTGTCGGGACAAGTTCGCCCGGGATACCATCTGGATCTCAGGAAACCGCCCATGCGCCCATGGACCAAAGGCCGCCAACCTAGCCAAGGAGTTACGTTGCAGTTTCGTCCCACCCGTCCCTAGTGGTGCATTACGGATCGCATCGGCTGACAGGTTGAGGGAGGTTATTCACAGCACGAGAAGGTCAGGGAACTTGGTCACCTCACTTCCAAACACTTCACAATCAGCATTCTGGAAGCTATGGCAGTGTTTTCTTGACTTTAAAAAAGCTCCGTCCTCCAAAGAAGATCATATCAGGTTGGTCCTCGACAGTGCCAGTGTAGTACACTGCTATAAACAGAGGTGGTTTCAAAGTCAAGTCATGTGAACCACTGATGATAGCAATCTTTCTCTAGCAGCCAAGAACACCAGGGCATTCATTCGGCTACTCACCTGGCAGGAGTCACAATGTAGTGGCAGATTGCCCTGTCTCGGGCGTGTCCCTCTGGAATCAGAAATGGTCACTGGACCAAGCAATTCCTTCGAGAGGGTTGCCAAAGAGTACAGGGTCTGGAAGTAGATCTGTTTGCCACAGAGGCACAAAACCACAAGCTGCCTTGTTAAGTATCCCACAATCTGGGAACCCATCTGGCATACACGCTACGGACTGCCCGACAGAGATGGAAACCAGTGGACGAAGATCTATTTATTCCCTCCAGTGAACCTTCTCCCTGAAGGTGCTGCACAAGGTTGAGATCCGTGAAGGTCAGGGGCTCGCATAGCCCCTCACTGGCACAAGAGCAACTGGTTTCCACTTCTCCTGGCACTAGGTCTTCGCCCTCACCCTCTCCCAGACTTGAGGACTATTGCCAACAAGTTCAAACGAGGGACTCGTGTTCGATTCCTCAGGTCTTCACAACACCCTAAACTTTATGGATTTTCATGAAGTTTGCAGGTAAAGAGAGTAGGACGACATTGATCCACAGAACATGTTGTTCTTGGAGTCTCAGACAAGGAGAGTCCACGCTCGCCAGTTGATCTTCAGCAGTGTTAAGAAAATGTCTTCGTTCCTAGAGAATCAAATATCAAAGTAATGACCATTTGAACGTGTCCAAACCTTCTTCAGGTCTTTTGTCTGAACAAGGCTTTGGCAGGCTGCAACAATAACAACCACTAAGTCAGCTCTGAAAAAGATTTTCTTCTCGGGTTGGTATCAATCTACCGAGTCTTATTTCACCCTCTATCCCCAAGGGCATGTTGCACGTCTGCGGCAATTCACAGGACCGTCGTCAGCGTCATGGTTTCTTCATGATGTTCCAGGTAAGCCTCGGATAAAAGACAACTTCAAAGTGATTACAAACCATTTTGCGCTAAAATCTGTTCTTATTGAGTCTAGCTTCAGGTGCCAGAATATCAGAGCTGTCACTTTATCTAGAGAGAAGCGCATATTGAGTTCCTTTCCTCGCCGGGGACCGTAGTTGCTTTCGCAAACTAAGAAATTCTAGCTACGAATTGAAGACCCCTTGATGAGGTGGTCCCATGGAAGATTGTCTCGCCTTCCGCAGGATCCATCATTATGTCCTGTTAAAACTCTTAAGGACTATTTATCTAGGACGTCTACTATTCGAAGGACCCTTTTATTAGAAAAGATGGTGGTACAAATATCTCTAAAAGGCCATTAGGCAGCAGATTTTATATTTTATCAAGAAAGCCAAGCCCAGGGTCCATTCCCAAGGTGCATGACATTCGCGGCAATAGCAACTTCGTTAACGTTTCAATATTTGTAGGCTTTGATGATCTGAAGAAGTAACTGGTGGAATGTCAACCTTTGGTTTTCAAAACAGTACTACTTAAGTCGTTTAGAGGATCTTAAAATATTCATGCCAATAGCTGCAGGAAGACCAGTGCTCGACTCGTATTAATCATTATAGTACCGTCTTGTGTCATATGAATCTTTTCAAAGTTATGCCAGCCTCATTAACATTTTTACCTACCTCAGCAAATGTCTTAGCTATTATGAATAGGTCGTATATCGTGTATAGTTTTACGTACATAAAAATTATCTGTAATTATTTCTATTATGTATGTGCCTTGTTGCAAATGTTGCCCACATGCTTTGGGCTATATAGTATATTTTGTACAACTAACAGTATTTTTTCCAATTCGAAACTATTTTTATTATTAGTTCCTTGATTTCATTATATGATATTGTTAAGATACAATAAATTTTGTACATACTTACCTGCCAGATATATACTTAGCTATAGACTCGGTGTCCCCCCCGACAGAATTTCAAAACTCGCGGCACACGCGACAGGTAGGTAGGGATCCACCATTCCCGCGCTGGGTGGCGGGGGTCTGGAAACTATCCGGTCTAAGCCATAATTTCTCGTACACCTGGTCTCCCCTGGAGGGGGCTGGGTGGGCCATTAATCGTACTATATCTGCCAGGGTAAGTATGTACAAAACTTATGGTATCTTAACAATATCATGTGTGTACAAGTAACTACCCAGCAGATATAGACTTAGGATTGGACCCTTGGTGGCGGGCAAGAGGACAGCTAAAAACAAAATAATACTTAACTAAATACATTAAAAAAACAGGAAAAACAACCTATGTCTTGGATAACATAATCCATAGTTCCTACCTAATTGGGCTGAAGAACTTTGCATGATACTGGCGATGAGTCTGATTGCCCTCTAAGAGTTTCAACGTAGGACTGAACCTAGGGGTGAATAACTCTTTGGGTCGTGTTCAACTGGGGGCTAGCCGGTCTTACGCGACAAGAGCCTATACTGGATCGTACCAATGGGGGCTGACACCACTTACATGGTAGAGGCCTTGACCTTTTGTCATATCAATGAGACTCGCCCTCTTACAGAAGAGTAAGGTTATTTTTAAACAAATCACCAAGAGCATGAAGCCAATCCCGATCACCTGACCATGTTAGTCTTGTTACAATCATGAATTGTAAGAGGGTCCCTATTCCCTCTAGACAATGAAACCAATAAAAACAACCACCAATAAACCAGTAATTTACGCCTTAAAACTAAATAGGAAGGATTAGCTCAGCCACCCTTCTCCCGCACTGAATTCGCCGAAAACATACGCTCCCGAGCAAAGCAATTTTCGTACGAAATTTTAACATCTCTAGTAATTCGAGGCGAACACACGATTACATCTCAAATGTGACTCTATAAGAGCCTGAAGCGACCATGTTTTGTGAAAAGCCATGACGTAGCTATGGCTCTTCACAATCATGAGCTCTCCACTCTGGAACCTGAAATGCTCTTCTTCGCATTTAAGGTGAGCTTGTTTTTTTCCCACCCTTTATAACATCTAGTTTTTGAAGATGTAAGGGCGTCTTAGAAATCGCTCTTTCGGATCTCTTAAAGAGCAACAAGACTTTTCTGTTACCTTTTCAGCAACTTCTTCTTCTCCAGGTAGAAACTTGAGTGCCTGAAGGACACAAAGTCTTTATAGTTCTCTCCCTGTTATGAAGATATTCCTTTTATCTCAAGATTCTTGTCCAAGGCTTTGAGGGATTTTCATTTTCGCTAGGAAAAAATGGTTGAAAGGAGCAAATCGATGAATCTTTCTAAACCCCACTTTACCTTCCAAAGCTTGCAACTCGTCTCACTCTCTTGGCTGTTGCTAACGCAAAAAGGAATAAAGAACTTTCTTGTAAGTACCTAAACGAAGCTGCGTGAGACGTACGAATTTTCCGACATTAGGAACTTGAGGACCACACAAGTTCCAGCTAGGCTTCTTGATTACATTTCTTCGTGGTCTCAAAAGACCTTATAAGCGTCATGAAGATCTTTATGGTTTGGTCAGATCTATTCCTCTATGTCGAAAAAACTGAGGCAGATACTTCTGAAACCCTTCACTGTTGAAACTGCCAAGGTTACAGTCTGTTCTCAAATATAGGAGTGAAAACTGCGATTTCAGTCTACAGAGTACTGGAGGAGGATATTTTCTTTTCCCTACACCATCTTCTAAAACAAACTCCACTTCGATCTGATAGACTTTAGAAGTGGAGACTCTTCTGGCTTTGCATAGCCTTCGCCATTATCAGTGAAAAGCCCCTTTGCTTCTGACAAGTCCTTCGGACAGTTGAAGGCGGTCAGACTATAGAGGGGTAGGTTTTTGTGAAACCGGTCGAATTGCGGTTGTTTGAGAAATGTTTCCTTAGTGGAAGCGAATCTTGGAAACATCCACCTAACCACTCCAGCACCTCTGTGAACCAATCGAGATGCCGGCCAAAAAGGGAGCGAGAGGGGTCATTCTTTTCCTTCCGCGCAAGCGAACTTCCTCAACACTTATCCTACATCCTTGAAAAGGAGGCGAAGGAGTACGCGTCCCAAGCCCCGGTCCAATCTAGCAGAAAGCTGTCTACTGCTATGCTTAGGATCACGAGACGGTGAGCAATAGGTTTCTAATCTGTGGTTCTTGTTGTCGCGAAACAGGTCTATATGGGCTACTTCCAACAAATGCCACAAGTTGTTGGCAAATCTGAGGATTGAGAGTCCATCCGTGGGTAGGACTTGATCTTTCTGCTTAAAACGATCGGACCGACATTTTTCTCTCCCTGTACAAACCGTGTGAGGAGAAGAGATCTCTTTCCTGTGCCCAAATCAGCAGATCCTTTGCTTGATCGTACAAGGGAAAAGGGAATGCGTTCCCCCTTGCTTCTTTAATAAGCGAGGTCTGTTGTGGTTGTCCGAGTTGAATATGAATCCCAGACCTGAGACCTGTTCACAACTCGAAATGAACAAAGCTAGATGAATTGGCTGTTAGCTCTTTCTTGTTGATGTGCCAGGACACTTTTTCTCCTTCCCAAAACCCATGCCTGACACTTCTTGCGAACTAGGGTCGCTCCCCACCCTGAATCTGAGGCGTCTGCAACCAACGATAGGGCGCGGTGTTCTGAAGCGAAGGGAGATTCCTTTGCTTAGTTTCTGTGGATATAACCACCAACGGATATTCTCCTGATCCGTTTCGAGGATTGGAAAAGTCTCTACCAGATGTTGTTGGACTTGACAATCCCACTTCTCCTTTCAGATAAAATTGAAGGGGTCGTAGGTGAAGTCTTCCTCAAGGAAACGAACTGTTCCATAGAGGAGAGGGTCACCAGCAAGCTCATCCAATTCCCTCGCGGAGCAATGTTCTTTCTTAATGAAGAATGGACACCTTTTTAGGCAGCGGTTCTCTCCGTTCCTGCGAAGGATACGCTAGAAAACACCGCGAATCAATCTGAACCCCAGATAGACAATACTTTGCTGGGGAGTCAGCATGGATTCTCGTGATTTACTAAAAGTTCCTAAGGACTTTGTCAACTTTAGAGTCACTAAAAGGTCCTCCAGAATTTTTTCTCCGATTGGGCTTCTTATAGCCCAATCGTTCCGATATAACGAGATCCTGATCACCTTCCAGATGTAGCATAAGCTACATCTTTCTGATGTCCGTAAAGACTTGAGGGGGCAGTCGAAAGTTCCGAAGCACATCGCTCGGAACTGAACCACTTTCCCCTTGGAACATGAACCTCAGATATTCCTTGCTGCCGGATGAAGTGGCACATTTTTTTTTGGAAAATAACGCATCTGCAGGGTCCAGGGACACCATCCAGTCCCCTGGACGAAGAGCAGATAGAACAGAGGGAAGACGTCTCCATTGATAAATTTCTTCGTAACACAAAAGAAATTCAGGCACGACGTCTAGAACTGTCTCCACCCCCGATGCTTTCGTACCAGGAATAGCCGATTGTAGACTCCTGGGGACTGGAGATCTTGAACCAAGTTCTACCGCTTCATTGGAAACTCATCTGTTCACTGTTGCAACTAGCACAGCTTTCGTACGGATCCGAGTATCTGGCGAGTTTTTTTTTAAAATCCCTTGGAGTTGTCGGTCAAGGGAGGATTTTCCCTGAAGGGGGATCAAGTACCCTTTTTTCAGGATAGAGAGGGTACCAGGAGTACGATCCCTTCTGCTCAAGACTTTGGCAAAAGTGGAGTAGCCTGGCGCCTACTTCTCGTCTGGAGAGGACTTGCGGTCTCATCTTAGACTTACGAAGACCTTCTAGATGGTCACATATTCTTTCTTCTGGTCTTCGACTCTAAGAGGGGCTCCCCTAGAAGAGGAGGCCCCTCGAAAGGGTGAACAAAAGAGGGTCTCATCTTTTCTCTACGGCACTGCCGGCCTAATACTTCTGCTTGAGTGCGTGAGTAGATTTGAGTTGCCTTCTCCGTAAGAGAGTTCGAAACCTCTCTAACCGTCTCTTGTGGACAAAAGGTTGCGGGGATAGAAAGGAGCCAAAAAGAAGAGATGTTTCCTTGCAAGGGTGATAATGCTCTTGCTAAGAAAGAAGCTAAGGACAGATATCTTCTTAAACTCCCGTCCAAAAAAGAGAGGCAACTTCCACAGAACCGTCCATGAACGCTCTGTCCAGGCAAGCCAGGACGCTCGAAAGTTCCCCATGGAATTTCACAAGTCGTGTCCTGAGCTTCTTCGCTAATGTCCTTAACGCCCAGTCCATAAAGATGAAGACTTCAAGGGTTTTTAAAGAGGCCCTTAGAAGGTGCGTCCAGACTCACACATGCCCCAAGTCGCCTAGCAGACAGCAACGATTCCTCCTAGCAGGTCCACTAAGGAAGAAAATCCGCGTAAATTTAGCACTCCTATACGAAGAGTGAGGGTGGGGGACTCCTGTCTCGTCGGCCAAACACTCTTGTGCCTACTAGATCTTGTTCTAGGTTCGTCGGGTTGTGGCGCCTGCTAGGCTACTGAGTCCTGATTCAGGGCGCTTGAACAGAATCCGCGTCCTGATCCTGACGCTTAACAGGCTCTTGGACGCCCTAACACTGACGCCTAACGTACGTCCTGGCGTCCTGTTTTCTGGCGCCCTAACTCCCTGGGAGCCCCTGACTCCTGACCGCCCTGACCTCCTGGGCCCCAGACTCCTGGCGTCCTGACTCCTGGCGTCCTGAATCCTGGGCGCCCTGACCCATGGCTCATGGCTCCATAGCGTCCTGGATTTCCTGCCTTCTAGGCAGAATCTGACGTCCTGGAATCCAGCGTTCAAGAGGTGTCGCTCTTGAGCCTTCCTTGAGGTCTTGCTGCCTCTTTGCGCCTGTCTTGGCTCCTTGGTGTCCTGATACGGACCCCAAGGAGATATGATACCTAAATCGGTTTTCTGGTCCTTGTAGCTAAACTCTCGCTCGAGACTTCTGCTCGATGCGCTGTGTTCTAAGAGGGCGCTTCGGGGAAGCCACATATAGGGCGAAGGGCTTTCTCTCAGGAGAACAACTTCCATTCCGACGAGCCTTGACGAAGGCGATTTATTAAAACGGCCAGGAGACGTGAGAGTTCTCTACATAACGAAGAAGGACGCTTAGCGGAACTCTCACAGGGAGCGAGACATCCTTCCTCCTGTAGAGTCCCATTAGCCAAAAGAAGCCTACGAGCGGACGCTAACTGCTCTTGCAGATTAACCAAAAAACTTCTGTGGTCGGAATCCTGAAGAGCAGTGCTCCTCTGTCTAGTCCTCTTAGGACCCGAAGGCCAATCCTCGGGAAAACGCTCTGGTGATAGGAGGTCAGAGCGTCTCCTTTAGGCGCCTTCCAGGGCTCTCTTCAAGGGCTGCGAACGGTTAGGCCGGAACCCATCCTCGTTAGGAGAGGAAGGAGTTCTGAGGCCGAGAAAACACTCCTTTAGGACGCCTTTCTGCGCAATTCCGCGGCAGCCTGGGACCTTAACAACAGGATCTGCCGAAGGGACGCCTGACGTTGGGGATGTTCTGCATCCTCCCTGCGGCTTTCGCCAGCTCCTCCCCGGTCCGGGAGTTGGAAGAGGTCTAGGCTAGGAGCAATGAGAACCGGTAGACGCCCCTCCACTGCACGGGGGACACTGCACAAGTCACTATCACCACTCTTACCTTGGTTTAGAGGCCCGTAGCTGAGTCTTGAGAGTTTCTTAATAGAAGCTTTCAAATTTTTTCCCTCTCTGATGAAGAATCTTTGGATTCAGAAAACAGGGGAGAAGCAAGCTGAGGCTAAGGGAAAAATTGTTAGAACGGAGAGTTTTAATTTCTGTTCCTAAGTTTTTCTAGGAGCAAGATCTACTAGAGACCTAGCTGAAACGCCTTCTCACTCCTATCTCTCTCAAGCTTCCTAAACATATGATGTAATTCCTTCCATTCAAGCTTCCGTAAGGTTCTTCGCATTCCACACAGGTATTAATAACAAGAACATTCATTCCCCTGCATTAGCGCAAATACTATGCGGATTCTAATGCGATTAGGCAGTAACCTTACAGTCTTCCTACTGCAAACTCTAAAAAATAGGTGAAGCCTTAAGCGTCAGACATCGTGGAAAAGAGTAGTTCAAAACCAAAGTCGAAAAACAGCCCACAAAATAAGCGTATTCCAAGCCAGAGAAAAAACAGAATACGTCACCAAAAAACAATCCAAATTCTCGGCAAAGGAGTTGAAATCCAAGATGAGGAACGAACAATAGGTGTTGTCCGTTCAACCGACAGAGAAATTATGGCTTAGAAAACGGGAATAGTTCCAGAACCCCGCCACCCAGCGTGCGGGCATGGGAACTTGTTTGGAGGATCTACACCGACCCACACTTTGCTCGCGGTTCTCGTCGGTTTGTGCCGGCGTAGTTTGTGAAAATTCGGTCGGGACGATACGAGTCTATAGATGTAAAATAAATTTTAAGATTATTATATCTGCTGGGTAAGTATACTTGTACAAAAAATGATTTTCCTTTTCAGGATAGTATAGCTGGTGTTTTCTGATTTTTGTAAAACAATTAACGGAGCGACACGAGCTGAGCCCAGAAGAAAAGGGATTTTGACGTAGGGAAAATCTATTTCTGGCGATGGCTGGCCACTGGGCAGACGGAAAATATCCTTAATCTAGTATTTCTAGGGTAAATGTACTAACACATACCAGAGAATACCCAATAAAATAAAGAAAAAGTCAGTATACTGACTCGCTCACCCTCCAGGAGGGGTTGTCGGTTATGAACACTAGGCGAGTGAGACCACTACCACGAGCCAAATGCCAATAGAAATTTCACACACAAAACCCTCCAAGGGGGACCGACCCCACAGAGTGAGCAGCTCGTAACGACTAATACTCCATACCATGACTGCCGACTGCTCGAGCCTCGGTGGCAATACTGAAGTTAAAAGAACAGACCAATCTGGGGCGAAGGGATGGGAGGGTGGTGGGATTTACGCTGGCGACCACGAGCCAATCGCCAGAAATATGATTTTTACTTACGTAAAAACTTCCCTTTTCTGGGATCAGCATCACGTGTCGATCGAAGCGAAAAAGTCGTACCAGAGAAAGTAAATAGCACACGATTGTAAACAATAAGAATAAAATGAGAAAAAAAATAAAATAATCAAATAAGGTCTCAAATAAAAGATAAAATATATATGAATAGACATAATTGCCTAAAAGATACATATACACAGGGGTATAAAAATAGAAATATGCTTAAATTACCTTAAAGCTAATCATGTTTGTTAACCATAAGGTAATTAAATCGGTAAGGTAAAATTATTTACATGTATCAATGTATCGTGTGTAACAGCATGTATCAAAGATAATAGCATTAATAAAAACAATCAACAAAATATATATAAAAGGAATGTATATGACTTAATATACAAAACCCGTAATCATTATAATATGAGTATCCCCTAGCATAAAAATAAGGGGAAAAACATCCATGAGATCCAAGTTTTAATAACATTTCGTGAGTGTCCCTAACCAGACAATAAGGGGCACCAACTACACATCAAAAAAGCAGCTAAGGACACAAGGGGAAGCAAAATGAACCAGGCAGGAATAGACGAAACTTTTGGGTGAGCAGGTAAGAAAGGAGGACTGAATCTTACTACAAACTAGCAAGAGTCAGGGGAAAATATGTTACACGCCTGCTACTGCTGGGAATTGCAGAGTTCCAAGGGACTTAAGTAGTGACGTTTGAACCACTGCGCGCGAGTTCCATCCAGTATACTTTTCAACTATCGAAGGTTCATATGTTGGAAATAATTAATAGAGGTGGGCTACTGCCATGACATATGTGCTTCGGGAAAGAGTCAGATTGGCTCTGCTTAATAACAGTACCATGATTGTTGCCTGATGCCTTTAATGATAAAGTTCCACATTCTTCCCTCCTAAAGAGGGAACCCGACGAAGATGAGGAGGTCCTAGACCAGAAAGGCTCGTAAGGTTGTAACTGGGCAAAGAGAGTACATCTTGTGGAAGGGGTAGTACCTTCCAAGGTTACCACCTCATCAAAGGATCTTCTTCTTTGCTAAAAAGCTTACGCTTCCGGAGAAGAAAAGTAGGACTTCTCGCTGGGAAGGAACTGGAATAGATCCGGGTCTCTGGAATTATAGCCGACAGTTCTGAAATTCTTGCTCCTGAAGCAAGCTTAATAAGAATATTAGGGTTTTCTTAAGAGCATGTATAAACGAGCCATGTGTTCATTATGGTTCGGAAGCCCAGTTTTAGGACATCGTTAAGAACCATGAAACTGAGTAGGCCTTACAGAAGGCATAAGCTAGCACAATGCCTTAGGAATAAGACGAGAAGTAGGAATCCGTCAAGTCTATGGTTAAATCAAATTGAAAATATCTTTTTCAAAGCTGACTTGTTGTCGTAATCGTGCTAGCGGGCCTTAAACTTTTTCAAATAAGACATCCTGAAAAAGGATATAGCTGAATTAACTGTCATGATTCTAATATCCGAATCTCTCAGGAAGGTTGCTAACTTTTTGACAGCAGCATCATATGCCCAAAGTCGAATCCCTTTATCGGTTCCAAAGAATAGAATATTCTGAGGGTTCAATATTCGCATCCTTTTTGCCGCAAACTTCATGAAAATCCCATAAAGTTAGGGTTTTGTGAGAATACCTGAGGAAGCGAACACAGTTTAACTTGCACTGACTGGGAGAGCTGGGACTTGGGGATTCGAAGAGGACGAAGGCCACTCCAAAATTAGAGGTACCAGTTGTTTCGGCCCAGTCTGGGGCTACTAGAGAACACTCTCTGACCTTGAATGTCCTGAGTTTGTTCAATACACTTTCATGAGGAGATTCACTGGAGGGAAGACGTAAATCTTGCTCCCAGTGTTCCAGTCTAGAGCCAGGGAGTCCGTGGAATAGCCAGAGGGTCACAGGTTGGGGGCTACATCACACGGTAGTTTGTGGTTCGCTTGTGATGCGAATAGGGTCCACCTGTAGCCCTGGGACTCTTTGAAGGATCCATTGGAACGAACTGTTGTCCAGGACCATTCCGGACTCTAGGGGTACATGATCGGTGCATAGGGCGGCTGCTATGACGTTTCTTACTCCAGCTATGTGAGTGGAGGTATAAAGATGCCAACTGAAACTTGTCTGACAGGGAGAAGATGGCTATCATGACGTGATTTAGATGACATGATTTGGAGCCTCCTCTGTTATCCAATGCGACTCCACTGCGCTGTCAACGGACTAGCTTTATGTGGGAGTACTAGGGTGGGGCACCTTTTTTCTAGTAGTCAAGAACACTGCCATTGCCTCCCAGTACGTTTATAGGAGAACGACGGAACTTGAGGTGACCAAGAAACTCCTGAACCTTTGTGACCTGGAATACCCTCCCCAGCCGCCTAAGGGACGGTCTGTGTGGATGGTGACCCTGGGTGGGAGGGTAACTGGAAGGGGTAAGGACATTGATAAATTCTTGACCGCGCCCATCGGCCGAAGTTCGGATTTCTTTTAGAATCAGAGGCACTGAGATAGTTAGTTTGTCCCTGGACCTGAATGTCTTGCTCGCGACGGCCAGACTTGCTGGTAGGTCTTTCAGTTTGGCTTTCATAAGACGTTTGTCACTGATGCAAACTGGAGAGAACCCAGGATCCTTTCCTGGGCTCTCCTTGACGCTAGTTTGGTGTGACTTAGAAATTGCTTGACTGTACTTTTTTTGCTATTTCTTCCTTTTTGGTTGATGGAATCGACAGTGTGTGGATGCTTAGATTCCATTGACTGCCCAGCCACTGAAAGTTTGGACTTGGATGTGAGTTCGGATTTGGTCCTGTTTATTTGAAAAGGCCTAGATATTCCAGGAACTGAATCACTTTCAGAGTAGCTATGTTGCATTCCTCGACTGTTGGGGCGCCAGAAAACAATCGTGAGAATACGCTCTACCATGATCCCTTGCGATCTGAGTGTTTGCACTACCATTACGCAGCTCGGAACACCCTGGGGCCACGTGCGTCCGGAATGGAAACTACTTGAAGGAGAATGTTATGGTCGTCCTATCTGACACCCAGATACGGACGAAGTGTCTGCAAATCAGGGATATGATAGTAAGCGTCTGTAAATAGATAGAGGGTGGTGACGGGCCCCACGGGGAAGTGGGTCCGCACGGTGAGGATCGGAAGCATATTGAACTTGTAGCAGCGATGGTAAGTTTTCAAGCGGACAAGTCTTAAGATTACCCTTCTTTTTTGTGAGCCTTCTTGGCACGGTGAACAAGCGGACATTGAAATTTTACTCTCTTGACTCCGCTATAGCTCCTTTTGAAGGAGATCGTCTGCGTACTCTGTCAATCCTGAAGGAAGTTGACGGAAAGGTTGGTGGAGGTGTGGGTTCGTAACAAGCTCTAACCAGACCTTTTGACACTAGGATCTGACCATTGGCTGAAGTTCACCTTTGGGTGGAGGCTTCGGAAAGTAGTGAAAACAGCCTCCCTCCTACCTGAAGTTCTTCACTGGTTTTGGGTAACAGCCTCGGCCTCCTCTGAAGTGCTTTCCCCTGTTAAAGGGGCTCCCGATCCTCCCCACGAAAAGGAAAACGCTTACCTCTACCTGCCCTTACCCGCAAGGGTCATACCATTTACTGAGAAGCCTGAATACTCTCGAAAGGCTTGATTGTAATGCTGGCAAGAAGAGGCGGTAAGAGGTGGGAGGGCTGATGGATGAGGGGGGATATACATAAATTGGCGGGATTGACCTTTAGAAGTGGAGGGTATGGGCTGTCGCCACTAACGGTAACTGTTGGAACTTGTTGAGGGAAAGCGTAGTTGCTTATTCTGGTAAGGTTGGAAACGCTGGGTTCCTTTTGTCCCTTACCTTTAGGAGTCAGGGTCTGACCCTCTTAGCCGAAAGGCCCCAAGATCCTTAAGGGCTCGGTTTAACCTGGTAGCCTCTGACTGGACCCTCCTTAACCATAGCTTCTGGAAGAGATTCTGCCTCCCCAGATGCAGACGAGAGTAACCTATTCGGTTCATGCCGAATGGTTGCCTCTTGATAGGACACGCTTCCTACAATTAGGTCCGAGCAGTGGCGCAAACTCAAACATATCTGACTGTACGTTTGAGTCAGGGCTTTGGTCATGAGCTTAAAAAAATCGTTCTGATCCATAAGCCATGGTAGATACCTTCAGACTAGCCTAGAATTGATGGATCTGGCTAGACGCGGATTTTGAGCATCAAACTCAGCCTGAAATAAGGCTATCTGGGAGCCTGCGGTAGGCTTTTCACCAAACTGCTCATAGCACAGTCGTTTGAGTTTGCCAGCTGAGAATGTATTCGGCAAGTCTTTATTCCCACAATTCTCAAACTGAGGGGAGCAACGGAGAAGTGGGGATCTCGCTTCCTCAACTGCGGTATTACGGTTCCCACTGTCTGGGCCGCTGGATGGTCGACCTCGCGATCTTGGTTAGGAACAGGGAGGTGGTCTATTCATCCATTGTAAAAATGGTTAAAGGGACTCTTAAATGGTTTATCTGGCTGTTAGAACAATCCATGTACTCTAAACAACTGAGCCATTCTCTCTGAGCATGGTCTGTGAGTAGAGGACTGTCTCCTTAGAGTACCTTATCGTCCCGCACCATACCGACGGCGTAAGCCTATGCGTAGTATGAACGGAGGCTGGAGGAAGGGTCTTAGGGAGAAACTCGAAGTCTCTATTTCTTCAGAGTCCCAAATTCCGGTATAGCGATGAGACGTCCTGGAAGGGGGCGGTATGACGATACTCTCCACGGATTGTTCATACGAGAATGAGGGAGTGAGTCATACGGAAGGAAGTTGGGATCCACTCGTTGTTGACAGTGGAAGGATGAAGGCTAGAGGAGCTTCTCTCAGGCCCGGCCTATAATGGAGTCTGGGAAGTAATCTGTCCGAAGTACGAGAGATCATTTGATCCATGCTACTCCTTAAGGACCCAAACCAGGTCACCCACCTGTGGCAACAGGCCAGCATTGGAGTTCCAAAGCCGGAGCTGCTTCGGAAGGGGAGGGGAGGGGTCTGAATCGGAACCAAAGGTAGCGGAACTGGTGATTCTGCCGGAGGCGAGATGTTTCTGGAGGATCTCACTCCTCGAGGACTTAGAGCCGGAGCTAGAAGCTTTAGACCTGGATGCTCCGATTTCCCAGCCGGAGAATTACGGGGAGGATGAAGCCGTAAGTCGTCTTCTTAGACTGAGACGACTCTTATCAAAGTCATTTACCTTTAGACTGACCTTAGGTCTAACCGAAGCACCAGGAGGAGAATATATTTCGTCACCCGTAAAGCCTTGGAAGGATGTGAGAGGTGCAAGGAGTAGAAGAAAACAGTGAGCACAAGGGTTGACACTTGGGTGTCAACCGTACCTACATCGACCAACAGGTCGTCTATACCTACCATAGGTTCAACATTAATATCTAGGGTCGCGAATCCGTAGAGATCTATCCTGGTCCTGACAGTAATCGAGGTGGCCAGCTGTTGTTGGATGGAAGGAGATAGTCGGATCGCTTCTACCGGGTCGACGTATCTGTCGCTTCCTCCGGGGAAGATTAGTCATGCCAACCGCTTCTCTAGGATGATAGGGCTGTCCCTTGGCGGCGTTTTTTCCCAAAATCTGCCGACCCAGGGCCGCGGGTAGCCAGTGCGGGTATCTCTTACCGCGGAGCCTGAAGAGAGGGCCGTAGGTTAGATTTAGCATCACTTAAAATAAAACTTAAAGTATAACTTAAATTAATTGCCTTAAGTTAATATGATGAAAACTAAGGCGCTAAAAAAGAAGCGGAGCAGCTACTGGTGATGGTAAAACTTACCCCTTCCAAAGCTGGCTCACCAGATCGTAAAACATATGGTAACGTCTCATGTAAAAGACCTGGATGTCCCCCGAGCGGAGTCGCGCAACTGGAGCATGGGACTGGCAAACTTCGTTGTCCACAAGGGTCCTGAAGGTGGCGGGAACGTCCCGGATGCTCACAGTTGGGGGCCTGTAAGTGGGGCGACACATGAGTATCTTAAAAAACATCACTACAGTCTAAAGGACAGAAGACGTCCGATTGCATGCAGGAGAGCTTCGGAAAAAAATTTGGGGCATAACCCCTCCCTGCATCGCTGAATAGGCTATAATCCGAGAGATCCGGTAAGAATGTAAGGGAGGGGGATTGGTTTTAAGGTTCTTAAGATAAACTTAAAAGATAACTTAAATCCTAACACACAACGCAAAACCCGGACTAAGTCCAGTGCGTAGCGGAGTGTAGTAACTCAGACAAAAACGGTAATGGTAGAGAGACCGCACTGTATGCTACGGTCCACCCTACTGGGTGGACTAACAACAAAAAAATAAAAAAAAAAAATCTTTCTGCTGAGATTACCAGGACTCCGATCAGGAAGGAGACCTAGTAAGATGGGAAAGAGCGAAAGACATACAGGCTTCAGCTAGCCCGGAGCGACAAGGTAGCGCGGAGGGAAGGGCAAGCGCCCGTACCACCCAATCCGTAACAACCGGCCGGACCGAGAAGCCGGAAGGTCGAGACCAGTCTGGGTCTGGTCCGACTCCCTAGCCCCCTCCGCCTGAGGGAGAGAGGGAGGAAGGCCGGGATGAGGAGCGAGCATGGGCAGACCCCGAACCCCCGACCCCGCCCGACTCTATGGAGAAGCGGAAGGGGGGGGAAGAAATGACTGGACACGCGTCTGGCGGCCCGTGATCACGACGTTGACCCACGAGGCGGTAAGACCCAAAAAACGAAAAATAAGCCTAGGACAACCACTGATCAGGGAAATTGCTACGGGAAGCCTACTGAACTGGAAAAGCGGAGGCAAATAAGACCACTGAGCCGAACCAAACTGATCAGAGAGATGCTATAGGGAAGACCGAACTGATGAGCGGTAGTATAGGCTTCAAAGAGCCAGGACCTAGGCTAAGCCAGACGCCTAACTAACCTAACAATAATAAAATACACAGTTATAAAATAAATAAATGAAAGAAAGAAAACAATAAGCAGGAGAAAAAAATCCAGGAGTGTACGACTAACCCGAAGGCAAGGCTACCACTCAAAGGCTAGTCAGACGGCCGATACTAAAGAAAAACCTGGACTAGGGTCTGGATAGAAGAAGCCTACGTAAGGTAAATACATCATGGCATGACAAACCTGAGTAGACCGTCCCTAAGTACAGCGGATAATCATAAAGACGCCGAAGTAAATAAGGGGATGATCTTCTAGGTAGCGGAGACCAGAACGAACCCATCACGGAGGCATAAACCAGCTGCCATGCTTCCGACCCCGAGATCGTATTTATACCTAAAAACGGCAAATACTGTCTCAGGGCCGGAAAAAACCAACTAAACCGCAAAATACTGAGTACTTAATTAGCTGCTGCAGGGATAGCTGCACGCTCCATAATAGAAAATCCAATGAAGGGCACAAAAAACACGGCGAGGAAAATATCACAACCGACTCGTGGGTGCTAACTTTGAAAGGATGGCCACCCAGAGGCGCAGCAGTCGGCAGCATGGGTGTTATGGAGTAGTAGTAGTACGAGCGCCTCACTCTGTGGGGTCGGCTCCCCTTTTGGAGGGACTTTCTCGTAGTGGGAAATTCTAAATTTTGGCATTTGATCGTGGGTAAGTGGTCTCACTCGCCTAGTGTTCATACCGACACACTCTGGGCAGGGTGAGACGAGTCAGTTATACTGGACCTTTTTTCTTTATTTTATTTATTCTTGGTATGGGTAGTAACATTTACCCTAGAAATAATTAGATTTAAAGGATATTCGCTTCGCAGCGACACGAGCTGAGCCCAAGAAAGGGATTGTGACGTAGGAAAAATCTATTTCTGGCGAGAAAGCCGTGTTCGCCCAGTGAAATACCCCCCTTGTTTCCTTTTTTACCCCTTGCCGTGCACCAAGCTTCTATGCTATCGAAAGTGATGACGCCGCAGGTCCCCTTCAACAGGTATGCTGGGTCGTGAACCTTATAGAGTTGCTCCCCCCCCTGTTTTCACGGTCTTTTGATGAGGAAAAGGCTAATGGGAGGGGTTGCTGTGTTAGTTGTTTACCACCGCCCCAGTTCTATACCGACACCTTTTATTTAGGTGAGCGAGTCCAGAGACGTTCTGGACATGCCCAATTTAGAGTTCTCTGGTATCATAGCAATATTTTACTAGAAATAGTGCTAAAGAGGACACATTCACTGGGCGAAAATGCTTCCTCGCCCAGAAATAGATTTTTCATACGTCAAAATCCCTTTTTATACAATTCAACTACCTGTCAGATATATACATAGCTGATTCACACCATGGAGGAGGGTAAAGGACAGCTAATAACTTAATTTAAAACAGGAAAACACAACAATCGATTGTAGGTATTAATAACATAAAACCTTGGTCCTACCTGTTAGACTGAAGACTCATGGTTAATGCCCAGGAGTCTGCTTAGTCTCAAGAGCCCTCAGCGAAGATATTGATCTATTGCATAAGAGTTCTTGTAGGTATGCCAAAGGGGTCTTATCCACTTATTGGACGATACTATAAGGGCTATGTCAAAGGGTTTCGATTCACTTATATGACAAGAACCTTTTTTCTAAGTAGACAATCCGATACTGAATACCCCCCCCCATTAACCTAACAAATGTTGTATCTAAGATGCAAGAGTCATCCCCGGACTCCTTGCAAAAAAAGCCAAAAAATCACTCACAATATTTTACACCTAATTCTATGAAAAATAAATAAAATAAAAATAAACAAATATAATTCAATTTTTACTTACCTCGCTTGTAAGACTGTGCACATATCATACTGTCATAAAGCACCAACAGCGCCTGTGCTAGCCCCAAGCCTCTTGTCAGCAGAAAATCTGATACTGTCTTAAAAGGAGAGGTTCCATGTACGAATTTAGACAATGTCTTTAATCCCACTCCGTTTAAAAGGCACATTTCTAGTTCCTCACTAGCAAGGGCTATGGCCGCTGTGCGAACACCAAGAAACTTCTCTTTTTTACCAATAGTAACAACAAAACACGCCTCAAATAGTGGAGATTCTCCGAATCAAAGACACCCGTTTTTATTCCAGCCTATCCTGTAAGATAAAACTCAAAGTTCCTTACCTAAACCTAAGGGCCCATAGGCCGCCTTGCAACAATAGCCGGTCAGGTAAGAAGTGCAGAGCCCACCACCAGGGTTTTTTATGTTTTTTGGGTATGGAAGTATTAGACTTTCATAAAAGTTTTAAGATCGGTATGTGTCTCAGTCCCAGCCACTGTATCCGCAGCCACAAAAGGACCTCAGAGAGAAGCACTTGTCGGAGGTAATTTCTAACATTCTCTACAGATGCTGGGATGCAATACGAGTTGCACTCCAATAGGTCGCATTAATAATTGTCTTCATGGACATATTCTTTTGGAATGATAATGATGTTGCCACTGCTCTTACCTCATTGAGCTTTAACTGTAATAATTGTAAAGGAATCCTCGGCACAATAGCTATGAGCTTCCATAACACACTTCTAATAAAATATGCTAGCGCATCTTGGACATTGTTTTCGTGTACCGAAACTGCGCAACAATAGACCTTTGCTTTACATGCCTTCAACTCTTCTTTCTTTTTAAGATAGAACCTAAGAGCTCTAACCGGCATAAAGTTTGAAAAGAACAGATGGCTCTGCGTCTTTCTAAAACCACCCGAGAATCTAGGCCTGGATTTTCACTAATTCTCTTAGCCGTCGATAAGGCTATGAGAAAAACACACTTCTCATCCAATCTCTGAACGAGGCACGGTCGGGAGGCTTTCAAATTTTTACGATGTAAGGGGAACATTGAGCAGGTCAACATCCAGATTCAACTGGCGGAGTAGAGGATAAGATTTTGACGTCTCGAACGTCTTATGAGATCGTGACAAAACTCTAATCCTCTGCAAGTTAAGCCTCATTTCAAATTACCGCTGAGAGGATTACTTCGGTATCCCTTTATTGTAGCTACGGAACAGATTGGATTACTCTCTCAGGAATAACAGGAAAATCTTGCATATTGCGTCACAGAGGTATCGGAGGAGGCAGCTTCTCTGCCTACACCATCCTTCTAAACCACATCCCACTTCGATTGATAGAACCGGATAGTTGAGATCTCCGGGCTCTATGCAATTGCTTTCGAAGCCTTGCTGAAAAGCCTCTCGCTCTGACCAATCTTTCGATAGTTCGAAGGCAGTCAGATCGCGAGAGCGGGGAGGTTTTGATGGAACATCTTGAAATCAAGTTTTCCTCTACCAGCCGTTCTTTGTTTGGGGCTGTCCTGAGAAGGCATCTATCCTTTGGAAGGATCTTGGGTAGTCTACTGTCATTCCTGTACCTCTGTGAACCAATCGTGGTATGGCCAAAAAACGGGGCGATGAGAGTTTTTTAATCTGTCCCTGTTGATGCTACGAACTTCTCATCACTACTCCTAGCATTGAAGGAGAAAGCGCCAAGAGTCGAGTCAACCACTCCGAGTAAGCAGGCATCACCCGCATCGACTCTCTGGGTTCTTCTACTAAGTGAGCAGAAGTTCCTATCCTCTTTGCCAGGAACGTCGCAAAACAAAATCTATCTGCGGCCTTCCAACAGAGTTCCACAGACTTTGGCAGGACTTGCTCGCTGCAGCGTCCACTCGTGGGGAGAACTTGTTTCGTCCTGCTGAGCTGTCTGCTCTGATATTTCTTTCCCCTTTCACAATCTGCGTTCAGGAGGGTAATATTCCTTACCTCCGCCCATGGACAACAGATCCTTCGTTATCTCGAAACGGGGGAAAAACGAGATGCGTCCCCCAGTTTTATATAAGCCAAACGCCGTGGTGTTGTCTCGTTGACGTGAATCACTCGATTTCTTACTTCTGACTGAAGAATTTTAATGCCAGAAACACGCATATAGTTCTTTGGAATTTATATGCCCCAATATCTTTGGTCTTTCTTCCATTGCCGAGACTTCTATCTGCCCCTAGAGTCGCTCCACATCCCGTTTCTGAAGCGTCTGAGAACCACAAGATTTGAGTTTGGGTTCCGAACCTCTAGGGACACTCCCTTGCTCTCTTGAGTGGAGCAGCCAACACTTTAGGTGTTCTTCACCTTCTAATGTTACCGGAAATAGTGTCCGACAGATGGCCCTTTCCAGTCCCAAGATCTCTTTAGGAATGAATTGTAGAGGCCCTAGATGAAGTCTTCATAGGGATACAAATTGTTTCCAGGGAAGAAAGAGTCCCTAGAAGGCTCAGCCACTCCCTGGCTGAACCTCCTGTCTTTCTTAGGAAGGATGTAACTTTCTGATCCCCGAAAGAATCCTTTCTTGGGGACGGGAAAAACCCGAAAAATCCTGAGGAATTCATCTGAATCCCCCAAAAGATCTATGTCCTGACTGGGGGTCATCTGCGATTTCTCGAGGACTCACGAGAAGTCCTAATTCCTTGTCAATTCTAATGTTTTTCTTCAGATCTCCAAACATTGTTCCTGGGATTTCGCTCTTATCCAGCCAATGTCTAGGACAGAGAGACGCTTATCGACTTCCAGGTGTAGCCATCTGGATCCGTTCCGCATCATGTAAGCGTAAATACCTGTGGCGACGTGGAAGAGGCCGAAACACAAGGCCCTGAACTGGTTAGACTGTTCCCTTTCGAATCACAAAACCTGAGATACTTCTTTGATGACGGGTGAATAGGAACGTGGAAATATGCATCCTGAAGGTCTAGGAGAGCACAGACGACCATCCAGTCTACTCTCTCGCAGGAGCTGAAGTACCGAGGAGAAGTATCCTCGAGAACTTTTTCTTTTCCAAATATTTGTTCAGAATGCTCACGTCCAAGACTGGCCTCCATCCCCGGATGCCTTTTTTTTTTGGAACTAAAAACAGGCCGGTTGCTTAAAACCCCGGAGAGGAAGGATCCTGGAACCTCTTCTATTGCCTCTGTGTCCTCATTCCTATCACCATCTGAAGAAGGTGTCTCCCTCAGAACAGGGTCCTGTTACTTCGCCGACAGTTCCTTTGGGGAATCGACAAAGGTGGTCTAGTCCTGAAAAGGTATAATGAACATTTCCCAAGACTGCTAGGCGTCCAAGGTCGGCTTTCCTTATCTTGACATTGCCCCTACGAAGTTAGGAGACTGGCCCCTACAGCTGTTGGAGGGTCCTCGCTGCTACTTTGATCTGAAAGATCTAAAGGAGGACGTCCTAGCTTTTCTGCTGTCTCCTTTTCGTTGGAGGACGAGAGGTGGAACCTCTCCGAAGGGCACTACCGGAGTACGAGTGTCTTCTTCGCTAATGGCTACTGTTGGTCTTGGTGATTTCTGGAGGATTGTAGAATAAGTCTTCGGGTTGCCTTTTCAGCAAGGACTTTGAAATCTCCTTCACCAAGTGCGGAAGGGAAAAGGTGATATCGAGAGAGTAGCGTATAACAGGGCTGACCTTTTGTGAAGGAGAAACCGCTTGGTTAGAAAGAACCAAATAATGATCTCGTCTTCCACTACTCCTGCCTCCAACTAGAGATGACAATTCTCCGATCATCCTGAACCGCCTTATCCATACAGGATAAAATGCAATGTAAAAACTTCAGAGTTCTAAAACATCGCTCATTTGCCCTTTTCGGCCAGACTCCTAGGGACCAATCCAAAAGTTTTTTTTTTTTTAAAAACTTTCTAGTACATGGAAAAGTCCCTTGAGGGTGTTGATCCAATATGACATCGTCCAATATGCTTTAGCTTATTCAAAGCATGTCTTCTCGATGCTTCAACCAAGCTTGAAAAATCCGCCTCCGCGGAAGATGGAAGCATAAGCCCCATCGCTTCCTCTGTCCTGTACCATATTCCCCTCCTACCTCCGAGCTTACATGGAGGAGTGCAAAAACTGTCTTCTGAGCTTCCTTCTTCACCTTCATCCAATTATTTAAAGATTGAATAGCCTTCTTCATTGATATGGCTGGTTTCATTTTTAAATACGAAGACGATTTAGGAACCTTCGTACTGGAGAACAGAGATCTTGGGGAAGGAGGAGCTGCAGGGCTTAGAGAGTCTCCAAATTCTTGTAGGAGAAGAGAGGCTAACACTTTGTAGTTAGATACCCCCTCATTGTTCGGGGTTTCTTCCTCCGAAACCTCATCCAACTCCATCCTAGAAGGAGAGCGAGCTCTTTTATTAGATTCTTTGTCCGTAGACATATTCCCTATAGGAGAAATACTCTAGAAGGAGAGAGACTGACAGATCTAGAACGTTCTCCCTTATTCCATCCACCAAACATCTGAGACATGGAGGTTGAAACCGTAACCTTCGATGTACCAGGTTGCTTCCTTGCATTGGGGTTTCTACTTGTAGGAGACTCGCTATCCGAAGACATTACATGAAAAGATCTTCTATTACCCCTTATAACTTCTCGCTCTTGCCGCTCTTCATGATCAGCTGGCGCCTTGCGCCTGACTGGCGCTTCGCGCTTGGTTGAATCTTCTCGCGCGGTTGGCGCCTCACGCTCGGCTAGCGCTTCGCGCCTCGCTGGCTCCTCTTGCGCGGCTGGCGCCTCGCGCTCGACTCGCGCTTCACGCCTGGTTGGCGCTTCGCGGCCGTCTATCGCGTCGCGTCTGGCTGGCGCTTCGCGCCTGTATGTCTCTTCGCGGCCGCCTGGCGCCTCGCGCCTGGCTAGCGCTTCTCGCCTGGTAGGCGCTTCTCGGCAGTCTGGCGCATCGCGCCTGGCTGGCGCTTCTCGTCTGGCTGGCGCTACGCTCCTTGGATGGCGCCTCGTGGCCTGATTGTCTCTTCCTGCTTGTAGGAATTCTCACGCGCGGCTGGCTCCTCGCGCCTGGCCAGCTTCTCGCGCCTAGTCGTCTCCTGCGATATCGGATAGGGCCTGGTTGCCGCGTCGCGCCTGATTGGAGCCTCGCGCTTACGTGTTAGTTCTTTGCGGCTGACTGGCGCTCCGCGCCTGGCTGGCGCTTCGTGCTCGGCTGGCGCTTCACGCCTGGCTGACGCCTCGCGCCCCGAACTCGCGGGTCTGTGAAAAATAGACCCTTCATCCGAATAAGAATCTTCTTTTTTCTGGGAGGTTGATAGTAAGGGTTTTTTGACTTCTTCACAGGAAGATTAACATCCTTTCTTCTTGGAGGATCTCTCGAAAGGACCCCGACTAGAGAAGCAATAGACTCTTGCATATCCTTTAATATCTTCGTCGTTTCTTCTCTCTGGTCTAAACGAGAGGAAGGAGAGCCTTCTTTCTCATTCCCCACAACTTATCGGGAGAAGCCAAAACCTTTGCTTTCTTATTCTCTGTCGGGGGGGGGGAGTCCTCCGAAAACGTTCCGGACTCGAGTTTTTATGACCCGATTCTTCCCAGATCCTCTTCAAGGGACGAGAACGATCCGCTGATCTCCATCCTCTTTTAGGTGAGGAATTCTCGATGACGAAAAACATTCACGTAGAACGCTTTTTCTAATGCGTTCTCTGGCAGTCTGTGACGTTACAGATTCTGCTGAAGAGACGTTCTGACTGGTGGGGATCCTCCATAACCTCCGTAAGGCTTTCGACATTCCTTCTCCTCTGGGCTTGGGAGCTTGAAAGAGGTCTAGGCCTGGGAGCGTTGTGAAGCCAATCAGACGGCCTCCTCCACTTCACTGGGGAAATTCCACATCACTTTCCACAGCACTACTTTGCTTACCTTCTATGGCAGCCATTTTACGCTCCATTTCATAAGCGCAGCTTTAAGGCTTGCTATCTCCGAAGCAGAGTCCGTAGGATCTGCATTCGGAGAAGGACCTGAAATATTACAAGGAGCGTTCATAATGTTAGAGGAGGGTACAATATTACTCACCAAACCACTTGAAGATTGAGAGCTAGGCTTGGTTTGAAGATGACTTCCTTAACCGGTCTTTCTCTAATTTCCTTAAATAAGAAGTTAGAGACTTCCACCCTTCAGCACTCAAACTCTCACATTCATGACAAGTGTTATCCATCGAGCATTCATACTTCCTGCATCTTTTACATACAGTGTGAGGATCAACCGAAGCTTTCGGCATTCTCACCTTGCACCCTTCATTCACACACATTCTCACAACACTTCCAGAATCAGACATCATGATGAAAATTCCAAGCCAAAATCCAAATAACGATCCACAAAAGCGTATGCCAGTTAAAACGATCCAAATACGTCACCAATGGGTCCAAAACGATGATCAATTGTATCCAAAACAGAAATCCAGCGGAGATACCAACAACGATGTTGCCAGTATGGCCGACAGAAAAAATCTGATGGAAAACGGGAATGGGTTCCTATTCCGCCACCCAGCGGCGGCTCGGTGGATCACCTGACCTACCTGTAGGGTGTGCGCAAAATTTGAAATTCTGCGGCGCGACGGAGTCAATAGCTATGTATATATCTGACAGGTAAGTTGAATGTATAAAAATGATATTGTTATGATACAATAAAGTTTCATACATACTTACCTGGCAGATATATACATAGCTAAGACTCCGTCGTCCCCGACAGAAATTCAAATTTCGCGCCACTCGCTACAGGTAGGTCAGGTGATCTACCGGCCTGCCCTGGGCGGCAGGACTAGGAACCATCCCCGTTTTCTATCATATTTTCTCTCTTCCACCTGTCTCCTGCGGGGAGGCTGGGTGGGCCTTTAATTGTATATATCTGCCAGGTAAGTATGTATGAAAACTTTATTGTATCATAACAATCATCATACAATCAACTTACCTGTCAGATATATACATAGCTGATTGGCACCCTTCGGTGGAGGGTAAGAGACAGCTCTATATGGAATAGACAGGTAAACAACATATGTTGTAGGTATAAATAAAACCTTGGTTCCTACCTGATAGGTGGTAGACTTCGTGGGTGTTTGCCCAGTAGTCTGCATCACCTCAAGAAACTTTAGCGAGATATATGATCTATGGCCAAGAGTTCTTGTGGGTCTGCCGATGGGGTCTTATCCGCTTACTCGGCAGAGCCTACAAAAGGACTTTGTCAATGGGTGCTGATCCACTTATATGACAATACACCTTATGAAGGAGCACACAACCAATCCCGACCACCTGATCCTAACCATATGTTAGAACTAAGGATTGTTCCGAGTTATCCGAACGTCGTCACAACAACCGTAACTCAAAACCACTACGCACACTACATAATTTCAAAAAAAAAATTATACTCATCTAATTAGATATGACAAGATTCTCTTACTGAACAACATAGACGGCCGCCCGTGCTAAACCAAGTCCTCCATTGTTCGAAGAGACTCCAGACCATATCCAAAAAGAAGAAAAGTATATACATTTAAGGATTGGTGTCGGCTCCCCGTACCCAGAATCGTATCCGCCGATACGAAAGGACCTAGAGAAAAAACACTTCTCATATGTCACACGAACGTCTTTCAAGTAATGAGATGCAAATACTGAGTTGCATCTCCAAAATGTCGTATCTATGATGTTTTTAAGCGACATATTCTTTAAACGAGAGAGACGTCGCTACAGCTCTCAGTTCATGTGCTTTAACTCTCAACAGTTGTAACTGTTCGTCAGGACAGACCTTATGAGCGTCTGTAATGACGTTTCTCACAAAGAATGCCAGCGCATTCTTGGACATCAGTCTTGTGGGGTCTTTTACCGCGCACCAAAGACCTTGTCCTAGAGCTTCCCATCTGATGCTTTCTCTGAAGGGTAGAACTTCAGAGCTCTTACAGGGCATAGAGACCTCTCTGCTTCTCTGCCTACGAGACTCGATATGCCTTTGACTTCGAATGACTTAGGCCAGGGATTCGTGGGATTCTCGTTTTTAGCTAAAAACAGGGTCTTAAACGAGCAAATAGCTGAGTCTCCCTTGAATCCTACTTTATCCTGCAGAGCATGTAATTCACTAATTCTCTTTGCCGTAGCTAAAGATAATAGGAATAGGCATTTTCTGGTGATGTCTCTAAACGATGCCAGATGAGGAGGTTCGAATCTTTCAGATGAAAGAAACTTGAGGACTACGTCTAGGTTCCAGTTCGGAGGTACCGTTACTTCTTCGACTTTGAAGTCTCAAATGACCTTATGAGATCGTGGAGATCTTTATTATCTGCCAGATCTAATCCTCTATTCCTGAAGACAGCAGAGAGCATACTTCTGTATCCCTTTATTGTGGATACAGCTAGATGAGATTTTTCTCTCAGGAATAGCAGGAAATCAGCAATTTCCGCTATAGAGGTAGTGGAGGAGGACAACTTCTTGGATCTACACCACCTTCTAAAAACCTCCCACTTCGATTGGTATACTTTCGTAGTGGAGGTTCTGCGTGCTCTCGCGATCGCGCTTGCCACTTCGCGAGAAAAGCCTCTCGCTCTGACAAGTCTTTCAATAGTCGAAAGGCAGTCAGAGCGAGAGCGGGGAGGTTTTGATGGTACCTCTTGAAGTGTGGTTGTCTGAGAAGATCCGTCCTTCTTGGTAGGGATCTTGGAAAGTCTACGATCCACTCTACCACCTCCGTGAACCAATCTTGGGTCGGCCAAAAGGGGGCTATTAACGTCATCCTCGTCTCCTTTGACGCCACAAACTTTTTCATTACTAATCCCAGGATTTTGAATGGGGGAAAAAGCATATACGTCACTCGAGACCAATTAACAGGAACGGGCGTCTACCATAAGTGCTCTTGGATCTTCCACGACCGAGCAAAAGACTGGCAAGCCTTTTGGAAATGAATGTGGCGAAGAGATCCACATGAGGTGTCCCCCACAGCGACCAGAGATCTAGACACACTTCCTCGTGTAGGGTCCACTCTGTATGAAGGACCTGGTTCTCCTCCTGCTGAGTCTGTCCGCCCTCACATTCTTTACTCCCTGTACGAACCTTGTCAGAAGGGAGATGTTCCTGTGAGACGTCCAAAGCAATAGGTCTCTCGTCAGTTCGTAAAGGAACGAGGAGTGAGTCCCTCCCTGTTTTTCGAATGTAGGCAAGTGCGGTGGTGTTGTCCACGTTTACTTGCACTACTTTGTTTGACACAGAGGTTCTAGACTCTCAAAAGCCAGATGCACGGCGAAGAGCTCTTTGCAGTTTATGTGCCAAGTCACCTGCGCTGGTTCCCAGGTGCCTGACACTCTTCTGAGCCTAATGTCGCTCCCCAACCTTTCTCCGACGCGTCGGAGTACAACACTAGGTCTGGGTTCTGTGTTTTTAGAGAGATCCCTTTGTTCTCTTCCAGAGGGGCAACCACCATTCCAGGTGCGATCTTATCTCCACTGGAATGGGAAAATACGTCCGAAAGCTGTCCGGTTTTCCAGCTCCAAGACTTCTTGAGGAAGAATTGAAGCGGACGTAAATGCAGTCTTCCTAGTGGGAAGAACTGTTCGAGCGAGGAAAGGGTCCCTAGAAGGCTCAACCATTCCCTCGCCGACGTATGTTCCTTCCCTAAGAAGAGAGAGATAATCCGCAAACCTTTTGCGATTCTCTCTTGCGAAGGAAATACTCGAAAACCCCGAGAATCCTCCGATCCGAATCCCCAGATAGACTAGGTCCTGTCTGGGGGTCAGCTGAGACTTCTCGAGGTTCACGAGCAATCCCAACGCTTTGATCAAATCTAGAGTTAACTTTAGGTCCTCCAAGCACTGTCTCTCTGATCTGGCCCATGATGAGCCAGTCGTCCAGATACGAGAGATATTTACTCCTTTGAGGTGAAGAAACCTCGCCACATTCTTCATCAGGCTTGTGAAGACCTGAGGAGCTGTGGACAGGCCGAAACACAAGGCTCTGAACTGAAAGATCCTTCCCCCGTCATGAAACGGAGGTACTTCTTCGATGAAGGGTGGATCGGAACGTGAAAGTAGGCGTCCTGGAGATCTAGAGACACCATCCAATCTCCTTGTCGTAATGACGCTAGGACTGAAGCAGAAGTCTCCATGGGGAGAACTTCTCCTTCTGAACAAATTTGTTCAGAGAGCTGACGTCCAGTACTGGTCTCCAGCCTCCCGAGGCTTCGCAACCAGAAAAAGGCGATTGTAAAACCCCGGGGTGGGGAGTTTTGATCCAGTACTAGTTCTATCGCTCTCTTGTCCCACATTTGTTCTACCATCGATCGAAGAGTATCCCTCAGCACAGGATCCTTGTACTTGGCTGATAGTTCCCTTGGTATTGACGTTAGGGGAGGAGTGTTCAGGAAAGGGATACGATATCCCTTCCTTATGATAGCCAATGAAGACGCGTCTGCGTTTATCAGTGTCCAGGCCTCCACAAATCCCAGGAGCCTGGCACCTACTGGTGCTTGGAGGAGAGAAGCTTCATTTTCCCTTTTTAAAGGGACGAAAGGCAGACCTACCTCTCTTCTCCGGAGCCTTCCTTCTGCGGGAGGTCTGGAGGTCGGACACCTCGAAAGGGCTGAACTGATGTACTAGGTCCTTTCTTGTCAGATGCAGAAGCAGGCTTCTTCTTCTTGTCTGACTGCGTCAGAAGATCCTGAGTCGCCTTCTCAGTTAAAGAATGAGCAATGTCCTTCACTAACTGAGAAGGAACAAAAGTCAGACAAAGGCGAATACAGTAGCGCTGCCCTCTGAGCGTGTGAGACTGCCTTGGTTAAGAAGGCCCCATATACAGTCCTCTTCTTTAGAAGACCTGCTCCAAACAATGAGGAGATTTCAAAAGAGCCATCCTGTACCGCTTTGTCTATACAAGACAATATGCATAACAGGGCTTCAGGTCGATTCCTTCCGAATCATGGGCTTTCTTGGACATCACCCCAAGGGACCAATCTAAGAAGTTGAAAAACTTCCAATACATGAAAGAGTCCCTTGAGGAGATGGTCCAGTTCAGAAATTCCCCACGTAATTCGTGCCGAATTGAGACTTGTCGACGTGAAGCGTCAACTAAGGTCGAAAAGTCTGCTTCCGACGTAGACGGGAGAGCAATACCCATATTCTCTCCCGTCTGATACCAAATGCCTCTTTTACCAGCTAATCTCGCTGGAGGCATGCAGAAGACTGTTCTCACTAAGTCTTTCTTGACTTCATCCATGAGTCTAAGGATTGTAAGGCCCTATTCATAGAAATGGTGCTTCATTTTGAGAAAAGACGAAGGCTTCTTCGTCTTAGCACTCGAAAAGAGAGAGCGCGGAGAGGAAGGAGCGGCAGGAGTCAACTCGTCTCCATACTCCTCAAGAAGCAAGGCAGTCAAAACCTTATAGTTCGACAGTCCTTCTCTTCCCTGATATTCATCATCCGAGTTTTCTTCCAACTCGGGATCTAAATGAGTCTCCGCTCCCCTTTCCGTACGTTCCTCTTCTGGAGGAGACAAACTCCTAATAGGAGAGGGGCTAAGGGAATGATAATCTTTCCTCTTTCCCGCTTTAATAGCCTTGGAAGGCGCCAAAAGCTCAGGCTTCTCTTGATAATTAGAAGACGCTTCCCGCTTGGATGACGCTTCCCGTTCGCCAAGCGTCCTGGCTGACGTCTCTCGCTTACTTGGCTGCTGACGTCTTGATGACGCCTCGCGCCTGGAAGACGCTCCGCTCTCCAAAGGCGTCCTACTTGGCGTCAAAATATTGGTCGGAGCGTCACGTCTACCAACAGTTTTCAATGACGCTTCATGTCTAAAAGACGTCTTACGTCTCTCTGGCGTTACGAAACTTTCGTAAGCAACCGTTCTCGCTCTCGAACCCGAAGCTTCTGTAAGATGTTTAGAAGTTTCACGTCTGCATGACGCTTCTCGTTTAGCAGGGGAGAGAGGACGAGACTTCTTGATTGGAAGCGCCACGTCCTTCCTACGAGGCGCTAAAACTCCCACTAGAGAGGACAGTTGCTCTTGAACTGCCATAATTATTCTCCTTGACGCTTCTCCCACGTCCACTGCATGACGCCTTTCGTCATCTCCGGGGGAGAAGTAGGAAAGGGTACTTCTGCGTACTCGTCAGGTGACGCTGACGCCACCTTCGCCTTCTTAATAGAAGAGGGAGCGTCATCTGAGAAACGCTCTGGGCTCGAATCTATTTCGGGTTCTTTCATATGACGCTTCAGAGGTCTCGACAAGTGACCGACTCCTTCCACCCTCGTTTAGGTGAGGGAGAGGGAGAGGACGAGAAACACTCACAAAGGAACGCTTTTCCTATAGCGCCCTTGAGCAGCCTGCCACGAAGCAGAGCTAGCTGAAGGGACGTCTGACCGTTGGGGATTCCCCACGACCTCCTTAAGGCTTTCGACTTTCCTTCTCCTCTGGGCATGGGAGCTGGAAGAGGTCTAGGCCTGGGAGCGTCGCAGGACGATCAAACGCCCCCCTCCACAACACTGGGAGAACTCACTTCACTGTAATGCTCACTTTCACTAGCCTTACCTTGCAAGTCCGCCATCTTGGACTTCATGTCTCTAATCGTAGCTTTCAGATTGGCGATTTCCGAGGCCGATTCCGAAAGTACACTTTGAGAATGAGATACATAGGGAGAATCTAAATCAGTAGGATTAGAATTATCAGTAAAAGGCTCAATAGGCCTTGAAACTCACACCTTTCAGACGTCTAACCCTATCCCTCTCTAACTTCTTCAAATAAGAAGTCAAAGTCTTCCACTCTCTGCATTTAATCCCTCGCATTCCTTACAAGTATTATTAGCAGAACACTGAAACCCCCTTTATTTACGGCATACAGTGTGAGGATCAACCGAAGCTTTCGGTATCCTCACCCTGCAGCTACATTCACACAATTATTTCTCACACTCACATTTGAATCAGACATACTGAGAAAAATCCAAAAGCAATTCCACACAGTCCACAGTAGTGAATACCAAAACACGATCCAGATACGTCACCAAAAAGCGAGAAACGATGATCAAAGGATGAAATATGAATCTAAGTCAGGAGGTAATAGCAACAATGTTGATACCACCGGCGACAGAGAAAATAATGATAGAAAACGGGGATGGTTCCTAGTCCTGCCGCCCAGGGCAGGCGGTAGATCACCTGACCTACCTGTAGCGAGTGGCGCGAAATTTGAATTTCTGTCGGGGACGACGGAGTCTTAGCTATGTATATATCTGACAGGTAAGTTGATTGTATGAAAATATGTGTTCAAGGCAGTTTTTAAATCCAATATGACACGGTATCGTTGTGTGTACAATCCAGGCATACACTGGCAGACATGTCCTTCCCAGCCTTCCTAGTGCTCATTTGAAAAGTATTGACATTACTCAAGATTGTAGTTGTAATCAGCTCAAATAAACAACATTTTGTTGCCTATATTGGTGAAAGTATGAGACGTCTTATTCCCGGGGTCATGTTTTGAACTGAAATTCATTTTTACCTTGTAATTAGTGGTTTTATCCTTACTGCCATCACAAATGAAACTCCACAGTGCTTATTTGATTGCACATTTCATTCTTAATTCACGCCAAATTCAACTTAAAATACATGAGTCTGTTTACAGCAAAGCCATGGCGGGAATAATTTTGTAAGTCTGGCAGCCAGAATCCACGAGTTACTGAATGTTTATAAAAAAAAAATTATAGGGGGAAACACCGCAGTCAATCCATCGTCATTGCGTGGATCAGCCTTATTCACTCGATATTTAATTGGTGAAACAAGAATACAATTACATCTTTAAGCATACCATTCAAAAGATTGAAGTTTTGTCAAACATAATGTGATATGAAAGCCCCATACGAACTAAAATAAGCACGCGAGGTCTTCGTAAGATAAGTTTTCAAGGCAGTTTTGAAATCCAATATGGTGGCAACCATGTGACGTGTCGTTCGTAACCACAGCCAAGCCACCATCTTTCCCAGCCTTCCCAGCACTCATTTGAACAATATTAGCGTATATATGTAACGTTTATTGATCTTACTCAAGATTGCAGCTGTAATCAGCACAATAAAACAACATTTTGTTGCATATATTAGTGAAAGTATGAAACTTTTTATACTTGGGTCATTGGTTTGAACTGAAATTCATTTTACCCTGTAATCAGTGGTTTTATCCTCACTGCCATCACAACTGAAGTTCCACAGTGCTTATTTGATTGTAATTATACACATTTTGGTCTTAATTCACTCCAAATTGCACTTGAACTATGCTGCAGTTCCTGGTTCCTAAACGCTCACTCCACAAACAGTTACGGGCAGCACACGAGTACACGGTTTATGAGGTGCAAAGCTTTATTCCCTTAATTGTTTACTTTACTCATTATTTAGTTTAACTTTACTTTGTTAATTCAAAATGTTTATTCAATTCAAGTCAATTATCCCTTTTTTTGCAACCTAAAATTACCCCCCAAAATTACAGATATTTCTTAAGTACATACGAGCAGACGACGGCAAAATGACTCATCGTTGCAAATCTATTGGAGCTTTACACATACGATTCTAGCTGTCACAGTAATGCAGTAATGATAAAATAGCTGTAATATGTATATACGTATACTACAAATAGATATGCTAATTTCACTTATTTCCCAAGTTTTGTGTAAGTCTTATACCCAGTTTGAAGGGTAAATACATACCAATTGGCAACACTGATAAACAATTGAAGAGCGCTGGAAGTACCGTTCACAAGCAAAACTGTTGATATTTGAGTCAGGAATCTAGTTACTTTTTCAACAACGATATTTTCAAATTAATAATCATGAATATGTAAAAATATTTATGGAATTCATGATCTTATACTGCCATTTAACTATTTATTTAAATAATTATCTAGTGCACACTTCTTCTTCTTCTACCAAAAATCGTAGTTTCCTTAAAAAAGTAGTGGTTGGAAGTTGGTGTTTACGATTGTTGTGATGAAAGTGCCCCAGCGTCTATGGGTACAAGTGGTGTGCGGATTTAGCACAGGAAATGCGAAGTTTGTTAACACAAGTGACTCCGTAAACATCGAGATGGCGTCAATCTTTCTAAATATTTATAGTTATAAGTAAAAATTCGAAAGCGTCATGGTGTAGTGTGCACTGCGTATGGCCACACTTTTCTTACCCTCTGTTTAATCTTAAAATATGGCCTTAATTTCTAACATTGGTGGAAAATCTTCCTTCGAAAGGAGAGTAGAGGTCTCGAGCTGCACCTCTCACCACCAACAACTCATGACTGATGACCATCTCTGGTGTGAGGACGTGTTAAAGTACTTTTTCAGGGGGTGGCCACAAACACAGTAGTCAGTGGCTCGGCTAGTCCAGTCAGTGTTTACCCTATTTTTTGCTAGCACTTTTCATTTATTTAAGTTTATATTACTATTTTGACTTTTTTCAACATTTTTAATAATTGTATGGCTGAAATATTTAGTTTTTAATTTTTAATAACTGTGCGTGCTAGGAATGGCAAGTCATCGTTGCAAATTTGGTAGAACTTATCACAAACTGTTTTCATGAATTCTAGATGCCACAGTAATGCAATAATGATAAAATTGCTCTAATATTTATGTAAATATATATATGTATATGTATTACAAATAGATACGCTTAATTCACTTATTTCCAAGGTTTTTTGTAACTTTTATCCAAGTTTGGATGGTAAACATAAAACAATTGGATAAAAATAGTCGCAAAGTGCGAACAACATCATTGCTAATGTTCACAGCAAAACCGATAAAATTTGCATCAGGAATCTGGTTACTTTTACAAAAAACGAATATTTTCAAATGAATTATCATGAATACGTAATAAATATGACAATTTGTCGAAAATTGCATTTTTCCTAACTATACAAACCTGAGGTCCTTTAACAATAGGAAGTAGCTAGCGGCAGCTGGAACGGTCGTAAGCTTCGAACAAGGGGAGAACGCTAGTTAACTGCTTGTCCGACAGTCGCGCGCCGCGCGACTGGGAGGTAAACAAATCACTTTTGCTTTTGGCCCATGCAAAATACGCAGAGTGAGGGGTGGCATGAGGAGGGACTATATGTAAAGGACTCAGTTTGTATAGTTAGGAAAAATGCAATTTTCGACAAATTGGTCATTTTGTTCCGATACGTAATACAAACCATCGGTCCTTTAACAATAGGAAACTCACTTCTTGGTGGGAGGAATCTGAGTCTTTTGATGAACAGACTGGTGTTCGTCCATCCCTGGAATGCCTCCCTGGTCGTAAGAGCGAGGGAGGGATCCAAGCCTCTGTCCGATTGATCGGGGTGTGCACTGCAGGATCAATGGTCAGACCTCTGGGCCGAGTACTAAGAGAGAGGCAAGCGTATCTCTTCGTACCAGCAAGCAAGAACTTGTTCCTGTTTGCAAGAGGCAACATAAAGTATGGGTTGTCTCAAGCTGGCATCCACTTCCTCCCCCTCCCCCTTGTTGGAGGAAGTGGTGGATATACGCTCCTATCCCTAGTGAAAGGGATAGGATGGGGCTCTGTTGAGTAGCTCACCTGCATCTTGTCCTAATCCAGCAGGGTGACGACCGTGTCCTCTAACCACAGGTAGAGGGGAAGAAAAAGATGGGAAGAGGAGCAGTCACACTCTCATTCACTCATCCATTCTTACGGTCACACCAGGACCTCGATGCTGTTCAGCCTGCGAGGGTCTGGGCTCGCTACACAACGTGTTGAGCAGCCACCACGGGTCCCAAGGAAAAAGATCCAAGGACCTGTGGGCAATATCCCGAAGGTAGAAGGGAAGGGATGTGGTCTGGTTGGACAGACCCCTGCCTTCAGTACCTGCGCCACGGAGAAGTTCTTGCGGACAAGGCAGCATCTCCTTCGCATCGAAGGCGGTGAAGTCCATTAGGGAGGGGATTGTGAACGACTCGAACCAATCGTCAGGGACCGAAGGGTTCTGAGTCTTCGCTACGAAATCGAGCGTCACGGATCCCCATCCCCTGGATGCTTGACTTCGCAGGAGAAGTCATGCAGTTCCTCAGAGGAAAAGAAGGAAATAGTCGCATGACCTATTCTCTTTCTCTACTTCGGTGATGTCCAGTACCCATACTGGTCTGTCCGTTTGCCACGAAGTCTCTCGCATCCTCCTATCCCCATGCAGCGAAGTTCTCGGTAGTGGATAGGACACCGACACTCCATGGTGGGTGTCAATGGTATGGGTACTGTGACAAGCTATTAAAACGAAGTAATGATTGCTGTGTAACAACCGAACTAAGTCAACAGCGTAGTTCGTAACTGACTCGGGCGCTCTGACAGCTGCCGACTGACTGCGTTCGGTAGGAGGCAAGTTGGTCAAAGCATCGAGTAAGTCACGTGACCTTCGCCTTAAAAAGGGTTATGCCGAGGAGACCAAACAAATAATGTATTTGTTTGTCACCAATGCCGGACAGCGAGGTGATGATTCTCTTAAGGCATGTGCCCAACAGGCGAAAGTCAATTGCCTTCTAGAGACCGAGGTCCCTGAAGGCAAAACATCTCATGGTTGTTGAATCTCAGCTAAGGAGAAACAACACTATGTACCGTTGAAGACGAAGGTAGATATTGAATGCAACCTACGTCTTCACAGACGAATCGAGAGAAGGATTCTCAAGATTCATAACCTGTGCTTACAAATGACTGAAAACGCTAAACCGCTATTTCATTGCTGTCCGGTGAGAAGTCGTAGTTGCAATGAAAGCGGGGCGTTCTTCAGTAATGAAAAACACAGGGGAAAACCGCCTGAAGAACTGCTTCTCATGGGCTGAACATTTGGAAGTAGAGCTGTCAGGTCGGAGAGTAGGCGATGTCTTCTGACAGAATCTCGTAATTCGGGTTGAACAATGAACAATTGTACACCTACTACGAATACGAGATATTTTGAAGACAAACTCAGATGTCTGCAAAATCATTCGCATTATCGCAGTGCGATGCAGCGGGAGACTTGTACAGACTTCTGTTACCGTGCGGTAAACAGAAAGATGAAAAGAGTCCAAGAGATATCTCTATTGAAAATTCTCGCAATGTCGAAGGCGATGGACTCTAGCGTCACAGCGTAATGGTCCTTCATTATTGCGAGAATCCCATTAATCAGAGACCTAAGTCCATGATTGTGGGCAGAGATACGGTTCGGTAGTCAATCAAACCAGGGGAGAGAGAGACATAACTGACCGTGCATCTCGGAGGCCCAGCTGATACTGAGCTGCTGTCAGGCAGTTCAATACGTAGTAGTTGAGCCTGAGCTCTCGCCGACTCGTCATCCTGAGTTGCCATGTAATCCATTATTCCATGAAGGAATGCGTTCGGCTAGAACTACCGAGCATAAAAGATATGCTCGAGCAATATATTTAGGCGAAACGAATTTCGGTAAATATAAAAGTTGAAATGGTGTTGTCGTGACAAAACCATAAGTATATAAAATTGAAACTGAAAACTCCTGGGAGGTTGCAGGCAACCCCGAGTTGCAGTTCAATTAGAATACTTCTCTTCTAAGTCGCAATCCGTAGATAAACTAGGATATGCGCCTACCCCTCGGACAATTCAACTGCTTAGTAGAATCATGTCGCGAGGTTAATATACGTAGTATTTGTAGATTCTGAACAATGATCTCCATCCTAAATTCTTTCCTTCAAGAAAACAAAATAAGGATTGGAGATCGACCACCTTCGATCTCTATCAAAGAGTGAAGGAGAAGTCTTCCTTGAAGGAAAGCTTCAATGGTGAACAGAATACTAAGACGATAGTTCAAGCCAAACTGGATATTCCCGTCCGAGTCTTCTCTATTCCAGGTTGGTCGCCTACTGTAAGATAGTTTCTTTCATCAGCAGTCTTCTTCCCAATGCTAGAAATTCCAGGAATTCGAGCATAGGCGAGGTTCCCGATTATCATGTAACATCGGGGATTCTCGTCTCGCTCACTTTAGACCGTGGTCTCGCCTAAGTGTTTGGAGATCGTAAAAAACTCGAACACTCTGAATGCGCTAGAAATTCCTTAGAATTCTAAGCAGTCTGCGAAACCCCCACCGAATTCGTCAAACGATATCGGCTGGTGGTCCTCTCGATTCCCGTAGAAATCGAGAATGGGGCAGGATCCCTCCTCAACGACCGGGGCTTACGTCAGGTAGGACCCGAAGGTCCCCCCGGTAGCGCAGTCCCGAACGTGGGATCCTACAGAGAAATCTCTGTAGGATCCCTCCCCTTTCCCTCGTAGCCGTAAGGAGAGAGGGAAATGGGGGAGGAATTGGATACTCGTCGCCTTCCCAGTGGAACTAGCAGTTGGAGAAGAATAGGAGCAGCCATCGCCTTGCGGCGATGGTCTCTCAGAGTCTGGGAAAAACGTATCGTCAGGAGAAAAACGTTTTCCCCCCCCGCGGAGGGTTACGAACTCTCACTGTAGGTAAGGGTCTGCCGCCACTGTGAACGTCGTCTGGGTGGGGCTGATCGACACCTGACGGGGGAGAGCCGATACCGTCCTCCGACTCATTCCAGTCCTCGTCGAGGTCGAAACCTCTCAGGAGGACCGAAGGAGTATTTAAATACGGTGTCCGAAGACACGTAGAAACGCCGCTGTCGCAGTAGAGGAGGTGGAAGTAGCTTGATCGACCGGCCCGGCCAGAACTGAGCGGAGCCTTCTTGTCCGGAGAACGAGAGACTCTGGTTCGAGACAGAATCGGCAAGCTCCGATCGCGGGCACAGACCCACCGTCGGTTTGGGTTCCCTCTCGGGCCCCAAAACGAACTCGAGCAGAGACGTGGGCTCTGCTGGTGGGAGCGGTCAATCCTTCCGCAAGGTCATTATGCTGACGAATCAGCTTAATGACTTCTGTAATCTCCTCTGTATCTCGGGAGTAACCGCGTCTTGCGGAGTAGGACCGTCCAGTCCTTCCAACAAGAACAGATCCCGAGATACTCCTCCTTCCGAAGGAGGAAAAGCGGCAGACCCCTGACGGTCGCCTCCAGCTACTTGCACGTATGTCCTGGTCGGTCCTAGAACCGTGCCTGGTCCATACGGCGTCATAGCGGGATCGCGAGCGGCGCACCTCTCGCGATCACTCATAGGTACCTCGCTCCTCCCGGTGTAGCCCGAGGAGGTTGAAGGTACAGGAGAGGCAGACCATACGCCCCCCCCCTAGCTCGCTGGCAGGACCAGCGTGCTTGGAGGGCTGCTGCTGATCGTCAACCCGCCGTGGTCGATCGAGCAGCAGGCCTAGCCTTGCCGCTCGCCTGGGGCGAGAGGCTCGGCTGAGAACGTCGACGCTGATCTCTAGCGTCAGGCGAGCTGTTGCTGGTTACCATCTTCGCCCGGGTCCCGATGGGAGCGGGCGTCAGGTGACCTGCTAGGTTCGCTGTCGCGGGTGAGACCGGCGAGCGTCCTCTCGGCGCGTCGAGCCGCTGGTACCAGCCGTGGCTGGTACCGACGGCCGCGGGGACCCCTTCCTCGCCTCAACTCGTGGCTGGTCAGCGACCGTCACGGTCAACCCGAGCAGCCAGCTGGTCGCTGCGAGAGCGTCCACTGGCCTGACGAGCGTCGTCTGCACGACTCTCGCCAGTCTTCTGCTCCGCGCTTCGGTCTTGACGGCGAGCGAGCTCGGGCGTCAAGACTTTGGCTGACGGTCCCCTCCCGCGGGAGACCGTCCACTCGGTACTTCTCGCTAACGAGAAGCCGAGGCGGATCCTGGTTTAGCGGCAGAACCGCTAGAACCAGGCGAGGAAGTGCCAGCCGAAGCTGGTACTCCTCTGGTCCCCGTCTTCTTTCTCCTTGGTAGAAGAAAAGACGGGCCCTGTTCCCGAGGGAGCAGGAGGACCAGCAGAAGAGCTCCCCGAATCGCCGGAGCGAGACGGGCCCTTAGAAGGTCCCGAAGGAGCCTTCTTAGGGGGGAATACCCGGGTTACCAGCTGGTCGCTGCAAGAGCGGCCGCTGGCCTGGCAAGAGTCACCTGAGCGTCTCTCACCAGCCTTCTGCTCCGTGCCGCGTCTTGGCGCCGAGCGAACTCTGGCGCCGAAACTTGGCTGCACGGTCTCCCGAGGGAGAACGTACACTCGGGATCTCTCGCGAACGAGAGACCGAGCCGGAACCTGGCGTAGCGGCATCGACGCTAGCACCAGGCGGGGAGGAAGTACAGAGCTAACCGATACTCCTCGGTCCCCGTCTATCTCTTCCTTGCGGAAGGGGAGACGGGTGGCCCCGCTCCCGAAGGAGCAGGAGGACCAGCAGAAGGACCCCCCGTCCCACCGAGGTGGGACGGGCCCTTAGAAGTTCCCGAAGGAGACTCTTAGGGGGGGGGGGAAGGCAGCCTTCTTCTTCTTCGGCTTATGGGCCTTAGAAGTCGAAGGGGAAGAGGCAGCAGCAGACGATGAAGACGAAGATGACAGCTTCCTCTTCTCCTCTTCCTCGTCAGCTCACGCAGGACAGTCGTCAGGTCCTCCATCCAGGCCGGAGCCGGGGCTATTGCCGAAGCAACACGGCCCGACTGCACCTGTCCGGAAGGACCTGGGACTGGGGAAGACACACCGTGGGCAGGACCAGCATGGACAGGCACAGGAACCAGGAGCGACAGGAACAGCAACCCAGCTCAGGAGCGGCAGGAACCCAGCGGCGGCAGCGGTAGACCCAGAAGGACAGCCAAGCCAACAGCGGGAATCACATCAGCGGCAGGTAACAGCACCAGGCATCGCCTCGTAGAATCATCCCCCGGCAGGCCAGCGAATCGCCTGTATCAATCGGCAGCCGCGGAACCTGGGTCCTGGCGCCCGGTCCCGGGCGAGCTGCTGGAACAGCGGAAGTCTGGGGCAGGCAACACGAAGAAAACAGGCGGCGGCGGCAACCCCACCTCGGTACGGCTGCGGCCCTAGTAGCGGCAGACGGCGTCATCGACACAGCATGGGGAGTGTAGACCAGGAGGGGGGGGAGCAGCATAAGCGGCCGTGGTAGTAGTGGAGACCGCCCCAGACCTCGCTAGACGCTGCAGCAGCCCGTGGATGCTAGGCACGCCCTGCCTCCGCGGTGGTCCATACCTGTCCTAGGTCGTCTCCCACGGATGTAGCACTGCGGTAACATAGATAGATTATAAGAGGGGTTCCCTCACGCACGGGGGGAAGACATGCCCCACCCCGAACGCAAGGAAGACCCCAAATACAAAATACAACGAAAAAGCTGAGCGGGGGGCAGGAAGGAAGACGAAGAATCGGATACCAAGGGAGTCGCGGAGAGCTTTCCGACGACTTCCTGGCAGACCTTCGCTCCCTACCCCCGCACAGCAGTGAAAAGTAATATGAAAATGAAACGAACAATACTGCCCTTGGCGATTCACTTCATAGAACTTAAAGGGGAAAAGATCAATTCCCGGGTAAAAGAACGGAAACTTGATCCAATAATATGATGCTATCAATAAATATATATGAAATGAAACAGAATACTGCACTTGCGATTTCATTTTCACATAAAAAAATCGTAAGGATCAATTCCCGGGTAAGAACGAAAATTGATCCAAATTAAATTTCCTGCAAATAAATAAATGAAAATGAAAGAATATTTGCAATTGCGAATCCACTTTCATTGCATTCTATAATACAAAATTAAAAGGCTCGTGCCGAGCGCAAACACACTCTCGGTAACGAACGCACAGGGCAAACATATAATGAAAAGAGTACTTACATTTCAATTACACACTTTCGCCCACAATACATGACTCGGTGCGAGCGCGCCCGCCCTCGGCACCGAGGCATAATTCAAGGGTTCAATTCATGAAAAGAGAGGAAATCGCCACATCTACGGCGATAACTCCATGTTGGTTCATAATTAAGTAATGAAAATGAAAACATGTACTTACAGTTTCATTTTCAATTCAAACAAACCATTAGTAGAAAACACAATATAAACAAAGCATACGACGATGAAGCGGGCAGAGAGCGATGACGAACACGTCCTTCACACCCGCGGCCGAAAGCAAAAGTGTTTGTTTACCTCCCAGTCGCGCGCGCGCGACTGTCGGACAAGCAGTTAACTACCGTTCTCCCCTTGTTCGAAGCTTACGACCGTTCCAGCTGCCGCTAGCTACTTCCTATTGTTAAAGGACCGATGGTTTGTATTACGTATCGGAACAAATATGCAATTCATAACCTTATTCTGGTCTTTAACATGATATTGTTAAGATACAATAAAGTTTGTTCATACTTTACCTGGCAGATATATATATAGCTATATTTCTCTGAAGTCCGACAGAAATTTAAAAACTCCCGGCACACGCAGTGGTCGGCCAGGTGGTTAGTACCCATTCCCGCCGCTGGGATGCGGATATCAGGAACCATTCCCATTTTCTATCCAGATTTTCTATTCCCACTGTCTCTGAGGGGAGGTGGGTGGGTACTTTGATTATATATCTGCCAGGTAAGTATGAACAAACTTTATTGTATCTTAACAATATCATTTTGTTCATGAAACTTACCCAGCAGATATATATATAGCTGAATCCCACCTTTGGAGGTGGGGAGGGACAGAAAGGATTTTAGGAAACACATTGCGTGCAGATGATTGACATCTTGGTTCCTTACCTGTTAGCATAGCTGACTTCGTGATTATTGTCACCCAAGTCTGCTACTGCTTTACTAGAGTCTCAGCAAGGTAGTGACCTATGTAGCTGGCGAGTTTCTAGATGATCTGTCAACATGAGCGTGACCACAATGTGACTAGACCATATTGACCATACCATGAGGGGCTAAGAAGTAATATATATCACCACCTGACCAACCTAGCCAAAGTTAAGGATATCTAACTAAGGCTTAAGGATTGAGAAGACCGCACTGGCGGCCGACCCAATAAACTAATTAACAACTCTCCTAACCATTTTCTATAGGATAGGATGAGTGATACTTCTTGCCCCCAAGATTGTGTCTGTAGACACGTATGGCCCCAGCGAGCAGCAAATCTTATTGTCGTCTTCACATCCCGCAGGTATTGTGAATGAACACAAAGTTACTTCGCTAAAACGTGGCACTCAGGATGATACTGAGTGCGATGCTCTGTTGAAATGGTTCCGAGGCCGCACCCTCACCTCGTGAACATTCAGTTAAAAGATTTCAAATCTTTGTCCAAACATGACGAATGAGCTTCTTTAAAAGAACTCATCAACAATAACGCCAGGGTATTCTTCGACCTGGGCAAGTCTGGTCTTTTTACGAAACACCGAGCACTTGTCCGAAGGACCTCCACTTTCTTTAGTTTTAACTAGATAAACTTGAGGGCCCTGACAGGTCACAGGACTCTCTCTGTTTCTTGCCTAACAATAATCCATAGCACCCCTTGATTTCAAGCTTCTGGACCAAGGATTAAACAGGTTTTCATTCTTTGTAAAAACAAAAGGCTTAGAGAAACACACCGCATTATGTCCTCTAAAGCCAAAACCTCTGATGATGTATTAAACCTCACTAACCCTCTTTGTCTTATCTAGAGTGGTTAGAATTTTGGTCACATGCAAAAAGTTACACAGGAAATATTCTACAATTTCGAGATTTCCACAGACCTCAAAGATCGTAAAGGGCTTTGTTGTTTGACAGATCCAAATATCTGAGCGTAAAGGCCGCCAACAACCTAGTTCCGTATTCTACAATAGTTGAGACTGCTAGTACATCCCATTCTTCCGACGGAAAGGGAAGATTGTAATGTAATTCACAAAGGTTGAGGTGGAGGAAAAACCATTCTTCCTGCCCTATCTCCAGAAACGGCCCATTCCGATTGGTACACTACAAGATAGGCAGAACTGCTTTATCTTGGTAATGACACTAGCCATTAGTCTTGAAAAACCTCTTATTCTGGTCACTTTCTTGACAGTCTGAACACAGTCAGACTCGAGAGCCGAACGGTTTAGAGATACCTCTCGAAGTGAGGCTATTAGAGTAGCCCACACGACTTTTGACTACTTTCTAAGGAAAAGAATACTCAGACGTCAGTAGTTGCTGCCGTCGATAGAGAAGCTTTGCACCGACTTCCTTCAATCGTGCAGCTAACCTCTGGAGGATCGATACGTTCCGTGCCTGTGGCCATCAATGGCTCTCTCTTCTTGAGATGTGAGAGAGCTGTGGAATTGTCAGAGTTGATCTGAACCACCCGGCCAAAACTCATTCTTCGAGAACTGGAGAGTCAACCAAATTGCTTCCAATTCTTTTAGATTATGTGGCAGGACCTCTGAACCTCTGTCAGGATGCCTGGCACCATCTTGCTATCACTGAACTACTGAGAGATGTTCAGAATCATTACTCGATCTTTGATGTTACTTCAGTTTTCCGGAAGTACAAAACTGTAGAGGTCTGAATTGCAGTCCTTTCAGGGAAAAAGAAGCTTCTTCAGCGAGGAAATGGTCCCCAGCAAGATTCATCCATTACCTCTCTTAAGCATGCTTCCTTCCCTAAGAAGGCTGCGCTCTTCATATTAGGAGAGCATTATTATAATGCTATGGCTGCGGTAAACTCGTACAGAATTCTGTTACAGTGCAGTAAACAGCACCAAAAAGTCTAATAGATATCTCTGTTAAAAATTGTTTTGCAAACGAAGGCAATGTTTATTCAATGCATGTTAGAATCTCCCTCAATCCTAGGCAAAGTCCGTGATTGTAGGGCAGAGATACGGTTCGTCAATCAATCCCGCGGGAGAGAGAGACTTAAACGACCCGCGCATAACAGCAAGCTAGCTGATACTGAGTTGGTGTACAGTTACGAACAGCTTACGTTCACCTTCTCGCAGTATTATTGCCTGAGTTGCCAGCTACTCCATATTACGAAGGAATAGATTTTTCATTATTTGAACAGCACGAAACTCTCCAAGTTGGCTTATTTAAGCGAGACAGAATCCGCTAAATACAGAAGCTGATTTTGTGTTGCATAACACTACGCTTAAATAACCAAAAGGTAAATCGGAAACTCCTGGAAGGTTGCAGGGAGTACCGATTAAATATACTGCGTCATCTACAACGACAGCAGCTATCAATGGCGTCTCGCACTACTCTGCCTGAGTTACCAGCTACTTTATTCTACGAAGAATAGGTCTGTGTTACTATATCGATTAGAAGAGAATTCTCAAGCAGGCATATTTAAGCGAAACCGAATACGCTAGATGCAGAAGCTGAGTTGGTGTTGTTGTAACAATACATTTTAGCGTTGTCCTTACACCGGAAACTCCTGGAAGTTTGCAGGAAGGACCGATTAAGTACACTTAGAATACGAGTCCTTTCGGTTACTATCCGGTATCAGTAATTACGATGTGCGTATATGACTTGATCCATACAGTAGTAATATAATGCAAAGATAAAATACATTGTGGCGGGATCACAAAACAAGTAACCTCCCCACATAAACTTAACCTGTCTGGCTATAACAACCACCCTCAATCACACTTTCCACTTAACACTAAAAAACACAGCAGGACAATTGCCCCAATACCTACATACAGAACAAAAACACAAACAGGTACTCACCGCTGGCTTCTGATACCTAGGACTAGGCTGTGCTGTCGTCCACTGGATATAGGCTATAGGCTAGCCAACACACAACCACCGCCGACAACCAAACACAAATCAACCACCCGGGACCCACAACCCCACAAAAAAAAAAACTAAATAACCCAACGACTAAATGCAGATGAACACCAACCGCCTGAAAAAACACGACAACCACACGACTTACAGCAGTACAACAACCCGCCAAAACCAACCAAGCCCCTGCCCCAACCACCACTAACAGACACCGAAAATGCACCACCAACCTTCTTAACCTCACCACAACCAGACAGACACTGCACAACAACTTCACAACCCCAAAATCTATCAAATAACACACAAACAACGAAACACCAAGGAAAACTGCTGCCAAAACCACACTGACTTGACACACGCCTCACTGTTTACAAACTCTCGTAACAGACTTCCATGACTACCACAGAGTGCACAACGACATGCTTCCGACCGCCATCTAACCACTCCCATTCATTCTTCCACCAATCTCTCTCTCTCTCTCTCACACAACCTTTGTAGATGTTGTCAAATATAAACTAAAATTACTCCTCCATATTACCTCCCCCATTACATTTGACACATCTCCTTACACTCACAACATCCACACTAAATTGCCTTTCGCATCACCCAAGGATGGCTCAGATGCATGGTCCCCCTGGATCTTGTTTGAGGACCATCATACACTCTTTCAGTTACATCGCCATTCACTTCTTCCAAACCACTTTCTTTCAAACTCCCATTATCTCCCTCCATACCATCCTCCCAAATTCCATTCACTACTTCACCGATGTCTTCCAACTCTGGTTCCAAACATCTCGCCTATTTTCGGCCACCAAACCACACTTCACTTCATCCATACTTCTGTCAAACTCCTGCAAAGACTTATCCATCCTATCAACCACCTCCTCACTATTCAGTTTTCCTTCTCACTGAAGTCTTACTTGTCCCTGTCAACTCAAAACCCACCATTACACCACAAGGTTTTTTTTATCAATTCATTCCCCCAAAGTCATCCGTAGCACACGCTTTATCAACCGTTTGCACCCTACCACCAACCCTTTACCATGCCGTTCACGCTTTTCCCTTCCACTTCCTCTCTCCACACTCTTCTGTTTTCTTCCATACTCAACCAACACCAACTGTCGATCTCCCAGACCAATTTGTTCACAACAGTCGGCTCATACTTATTCACCCTCCACCACCTCACTCATCGCATTCTCCCGAACATAGAGTGGTACTTCCCTCCACTTACGGAGCTGGTTATGGTGTGCCCTAACCTCATCCAGTCCCCCACCTACTCGCAATTTCCCCAAAACATAACTCAATCCACTCGGTCCCACTTCCAAAATCTCAAAAGGCCCTTCAAATTTCTCCCTTACTTTATTCACATTCATTCTTCCATCTCAACCACCTCTTTCAACACCTTATCCCCAATCTTAAAACTCTCAAACCTTTCACTCGCTTTCTTCCACAAATCCCGATCACCTTCTGACAGACCCAACCGCGGTCCTGACAATCCTTTCAAAATTCAACACATATTTTACAAGGAGACATACCTATACTCTTCTGCAGTGTGGCGTTATATACCCAAACTGCACGTCCTACATACATATCCCAATCCTTGTCGCTCTTACTCATCATTCGCAAAATCTCAGTCATCTTCCTAACAGTCCTTTCAATGCAACCCATTCGCCAACTGTGGGCATATACGGAGTAGAATACACATGCACAATACCCCATTATCCTTCAACATTTCTTCAAATTCCCATCCCACAAACTCAGGTCCATTATCACTCAACATTTTGCCGGCTTACACACACACATTGGCAACATCACTTGACCCTCCCACCATTCGTGCAACAGTTTCACTCCTCTTATCTTTGATGGGAACCACATAAGCCAAATTTACTCATGTGATCCACCATCACAATCATCCCCACGTGTCCTCTCGCAGTCCTGGGCAAAGAAACACAATCAATCACAAGCATTTTCAAATTTAACGGCTCTTTCATCTGCAATCGCAACACAGGTGGACTTGCATGCACACTCTGATACTTTCCCCTCTGACAGTCTTCACACTGACAGCCACATCCACACAAATCTTACTCAACCCAGGAGCATACAACTCTCTCTCTCATGCATTCCACAAACTATTTTTCCCATATGCCCAAACCGATCATGCACCAACAAACACATACTCACAGCTGACTCAACAGAAAACACTGGCACATACCACTTCCTTGTCATACACCCCTTCCTGATGCAAAAAGTACACTATGTTTTTTGCACACCACAAACACGTTTAGCAGCAACCCTCTTATATACATCCAACTCACATGGCCAGTCTTCCACAGCACTCCTCCCAAAACACATTGTCGCAACACACTTATCTCCAGGCACTTATTTTGCATTCCTCAATCTCTTCCTCACTCAACAGATCATCTCCACTCCTAGCAATATCAATCATACCCACAAAGTTTGCTACAAACACATTACCATCTTGAATCCTAGCTACTTGCCTGCCCCCCTTTCTAAGAATCCATTTCCTATCTCCCTACGTCTATATCGTGGATCCTCAAAAATCTATCCCTATTAAAAAACAAGATGGCATATCATTTTCTCCTATGACTATAAAGTTATGCATTACTTCAAGATCCCCCAACCTAACCTTTAACCGTACCTCTTCCCATACTAAAACACTTCCTTGTCCCAACCCATGTATTCTCACACTTGTAGACTGCCTTTTCACTTCCCAACTCACATCTCTCAAGTTCACTCACCACTGACCCATCTCACCAAGGAAACTTGTGCCCCTGTGTCAACCAAACTACAATACTCACTATCATTTACTTGGACAACCGTCACCATTTTCCCTCGAGTCCCATGCATACACACATTCACTACCACGTCCACCTGGTTATCCACATCACAATCCTCCTCATCACATTCATCCTCAGCTAACTCCCCATTTCCACAATTCTGACTCAGATCCCCTTCACAGTCCCTTTTTTGTAACCAACCAATTACAACCACGTTCCCCGCACTGAATCATCAAAACCCCACGTTCATTACCTGTACTCGCCCTTCCTCGATATTCAACCGGTCTGTCCCATCCAAATACAACAAAAAACACTTTTATCCAAACAACTCAGCTACTGCTGACAACAATTCTGCAACACTTCTCCTTGCCCACCTTGTTCCTCCGCACATGCCACTTCCTTCTGCACATCAACTCATCAACTTCTCTCGCAACTCATTCACATACCGGGTACTCTTCAACCAGACCCTTACCTTCCAAGTTTTTTCAATGCTGAAAACAAACATTCACACATTCTGTCATTCCCTTCAAACCTCTCTTTTACAACCAACCCCTCAGGTACCATAATTCGGATCCCAGTCACTTTTCACAACACCACTGTCCTTACCATGCATCCTAGACATCGTATCAGCAATCACATTTTTTACTCCCCGGCGCATATTCTAAGCCAAAATCAAACTCACTCAAATCCTCAATTTTGTCCTCTGCAATCCTATCATTCACACTTTCCTTCTTGATCATATAAACTAACGGCCGATGATCTGTCCCTTATGACAAATTTTACCCCATACCAAAACAAAAACACTTTCAACGCTTTCACACAAAACCTTATTGCCGCAAGCTCCTTCTCAACCACCGAATACTTAAGCTCTGCTTTATTAAAAGCTTTACTCACATACGCAATCACTCTCAATTGTCCCTCCCCATTCACCTCTTGCATCTGCACCAAGCATCCTCCCATACTAAACTTACTAGCATCAGCATACAACTCAAGCTTACTGGCATCCTCACTGTAGTCCGGAAAAGCCAAGGTGACGTCCCTAGCAGCCTCCTCTTTCAATCTCTCAAATGCTCCCACCATTCGTCCATCCCACCATCAGTTTTAGTACACTTTTTCTTTCCCGGTCCATTCAGTCAACGGCTTCCTATACCCGACAATCCCTAATGAACTTCCTCCCGAACTCAATCAAACCCAAAAAAACCCTTTAACTCCCGCACGGTCCGGGGAACGTGGAAACTCCTTACTTTTTCCACAAACTTTTCAACTCTTCCTTACACCACTCGCACTCACCTTATGACCAAGAAATTCCACTTCCCCAGCCAACCACGTACACTTCTCAACTTCACTTTTCACTCAACCTCTTCAAACGTTCCGTTAACACCTTCTCAAGCAGTACCACCATTCTCCTCAACAGTCTCACTTGCAATCAAAACGTCATCTACAAACACAGTCACCTTCCTTCTATCAAAACCAGCCAAAACTACATTCATCGCCCTCTGGAAGGCAGCAGGCGCATTAGCCAATCCAAAACTTAACCTCTTGAATTGATAGTGGCAGCTACCACTCGAAAAAAGCCGTAACATGCCTGCTCCCTTCCTCAAGAGGGCATCTGGTAATAGCCCCTTACCAATCCAATTTTGTGAACACTCTCATCCCATGCATCTTATATACACAATCAGACACCCAGAACCACATTCATCGGGAATCGCTCCTTCACAGTCACTTCATTCACCTTCCTGTAATCCACACACATCCTCAAACTCCCATCTGTCTTGCGTACGTGGGACTATGGGACTATTCCAAGAACTCTCACTCCTCTCGATCACTCCCACTCTCTCAGTTCCTCACACTGTTCCTCAATCTCTCGGGCAATAGGCGCAGAAAAGTGTCGGGGACGCTGATATATGGGGGTATCGTCATTCAAAACTATCTTGAATTCTGGAAGCTTAGATCCCCTGAAATCCTCGTCACCCCGACTCAACGCACCCCGCCTATCCCACAACATCTGCATCAACCGCTCCCTCTCCGTCACACCAACTTTTCATCCACCTCAATTCTTTCTTCTTCAACCATCATAATTTCCATCATCAATTTTTTTCAGCTACCTGTCCATCACCGCCGCCCACCCTAAACATATCTTTCGTCATCACCACATTTTCATCCACCTCAATTCTTTCTCTCAACTCATCATACTTCCACTCATCACTTTTTTTTCATGCTACTGTCATCACCTGCCGCACCCTAACATATCTTTTCGTCATCCACATCCACCAACGTATACAACAACCCCACACAATCACCCTCACGTATACCCCGCACTCCGCTTTTTCCTAAACACTCGGCAATGAGGCCACAAAAACCCGAGGATTTCTCCATATCCAAAATCCCATCGTACACATGCACACTCACTCTTACCAACTTGTTCGCATCCACACCCTCAACCACATATGCACACTTGTCACCTTTGACCATCCCAAGACTATCGGGCCACGCAACTTTCACACTAACAACTTCTCCAACTTCTCGCGGCACTTTTACACTCTCTTTTCGCAACCAACGGCACTCCCTTCCATATTTTACTGCTTACTCCTCCATTCCCATCCAAGTACAACTCTCCATGTACATTCCCCTTCCTATGCAACTCAATCATATTCCTGCTCGGATGGACCACCATCCCACACTTCTTCAAGAACCTGTATCCTAACAACATATCATACTTATCACTCATTCCCTCGATCACATAAAAGTCACCTTCCTCCATCACTACCCCTTCGATTTCTACATTTTCACGCAACATTCCCACCACAGGCAATACCCAAACCCAAATTTCCTATTCCTCGTACCTCCCCTTTACATTTCCTAATTTCACACTCACTCCGCAACTTGTCACATCCATTCTCAAAAAGAACACTGACACTGCACCCAGTAGTATCCAATCAAAGCAACCAAACACACCCCTTTGCACCTCACTTTTTACACTCATACATTCATGAGCTCTTCCTCCAAACCCTTTTTCATGCAACAATCCTTCACGCACATGCATCACTCTTACTGACCGCACACCAGAGGACCCACCCAACTGAATCCCCTTTGTACCTAGTTTCCCGAACTCCCAACCTGACTCATCCTCTTTCGCCTACACACACTCGCCACATGACCTTCCATTCCACATTCAACACATTTGCCCGCTGTTCCTTACACATCCTAGCATAATGCCCATTCTTCCCGCAATTACCGCAAACCTCAGTCACACGAGTACCTCGACATCCACTTGCTATATGCCCTACTTGCCCACACCGTAACACTTAAACATCCCTATCTTTCCTTACACTCGCTCAACCCAAATGCCCTGTTTGCCCACACCCGAAGCAAGCTCCCAACGCCCACCGACATTCATTCTTCCTGTGCCCTAGCTTTCCACATCTGTAACATTGCTGCTCTCGTTCACGACTAACCGACCCTAATCTTTCCAACGCTTGCACTCCGATCTGCTCTTAGGGCTAACCATACTTACTTGTACTGGCTTTAACGCTCCTATCAACCTCCGCTCTGCCATTCGCCTTGGCCCTTCCAAAACTGCCTCCCTATAGCTCTTAAACTCTGGTATAAACATCAGCCACTTCAGTCCTAATACTAAACACTTCTACTCTCTTCATACACCTATCCAACTCATAATCCTCTACTATTTCCAAAATGTCGTTCCACGACAACCTTTCATTCGTCCATCGCATTTTTCTTCCTTACCGTTTCAGATTTACAAACTCATACACACTCTCAGGCACAGTCGCCAACAACTTCCTCACTAACTCTTTACACTCATTTATCCCTTCATCCCCAAACTTTTTCCTGGCTAATGTTTCCAACCTGCACATACATTGACAACGACTCACCAACATTCATTCTTACCTCATCAAAACCATGTTTTCTCCTATATCTTATACTACTCCTTATCCTCTTCGCCTGTTCCACAATCCTGGCTTTCACACTCTCATAAGGCACATTCCCCATTCACTCATCACTACCCCATACATATTCAACAAAAATCCCGTCAAAAAGCTACCCAACTCTCTTATTATCCCCATACTTTGCCTCACATACCTCTCATATTCCTTAAAAAAATCCCCTATGTCCCTACTACCATATTCCTCGTATTGTGCACATCTAGGTATCTCTCTCATATATACAGCCTTTCGTACTTCCCGCTCACTCTCACTTTCGCTACTACCATTCTGATCCCTCTTAACCCTCGTCCGAATATAGGGGAATCAACTTCCATGCTAACATCCATGCTCCTGATTACGCTCTTCTTACCCTTCTTTCTACCCACCTGTTTCCACTCACGCATCCAAATCACTCTCAGTCAGTTTCCCCATGTATTCATTCCTAGTCTCATCCTGTCCGTCATCCTTCCTAACCTTCTTTCCCTTAGTCGTCTTCTTTTCGTCAGCCCCCACTTCTTATTTCTTGTCCTCAGGTTTATTCTTATCCTGTCTCTTTCCCTTCTTTCCTTTACCTATCACAAACAAGTCACCTTCGTCACTCGTAGTTTCATCCCCTCGCTCTTCCACTGTCTTTACCACTTCTGGCCTATCACAAGACCTAGTAGGCCTACCCCCTACAGCTCCCTCTCCCATGAACCCCTTCATCATCTCCTGCACTGCATTCATCATCCCTAAGAATTTTTCATCCATTTTCTCAACCATTCCTCTCTTCTGCTCCTTTCACTTCTTCTTTCATTTCCATTTTTGCACTCCTTAAGCATTCCTCTCATTTCCTCTAACTTGCTCTTCAGCTCCTCACACTCTACCCTTAACCTCTCATTATCCACTTCTAATTGTCCTCTTACTTCCCTCTCCAACCTCAACTCCTCCTTCAGCCTCTCCACCTCACTCAATCCTTCCATCCCAAACTTCCTCACCAATCAAACACTAGCCTAGACCAATTGTCCTGCAGCTGCCACACCAGCAGTTCCTGTTCGGGCGCCAAAAAAATAATGTGGCGGGATCACAAAAACAAGTAACCTCCCCACATAAACTTAACCTCTGGCTATCAAACCCACCCTCAATCACACTTTCCACTTACACTAAAAAACACACAGCAGGGACAATTGCCCCAATACCTACATACCGAACAAAAAACACAAACAGGTACTCACCGCTGGCTTCTGATACCTAGGACTAGGCTGTGCTGTCGTCCACTGGATATAGGCTATAGGCTAGCCAACACACAACCACCGCCGACAACCAAACACAAATCAACCACCCGGGACCCACAACCCCACAAAAACTAAATAACCCAACGACATAAATGCAGATGAACACCAACCGCCTGAAAAACACGACAACCACACGACTTACAGCAGTACAACAACCCGCCAAAACCAACCTGCCCCAACCACCACTAACAGACACCGAAAATGCACCACCAACCTTCTTAACCTCACCACAACCAGACAGACACACGCACAACAACTTCACAAACCCCAAAATCTATCAAATAACACCCAAACAACGACACACCAAAGGAAAACTGCTGCCAAAACCAACACTGACTTGACCAGACGCCTCACTGTTTACAACTCTCGTAACAGACTTCCATTGACTACCTACAGAGCGCCACAACAGACATGCTTCCGACCGCCATCTAACCACTACCCATTCATTCTTCCACCAATCTCTCTCTCTCTCTCTCTCTCTCACACAACCTTTGTAGATGTTGTCAAATATAAACTAAAATTACTCCTCCATAACATAAGTATTGTAATCACTTGGACAGCTAATTCTCTACTACATTCTTTCTTCTGCAAGGAAGAGAGAGAGTGAAAATATACTGTATTCGTTCTTCCAAACGAACAAATTAAAATTATTCGAGGAATCTTCTCAGTGAAAACCGAGGACCGAAAATGACAATTTGTCGAAAATTGCATTTTTTCCTAACTATACAACCTGAGGTCCTTTAACAATAGGAAGGTAACTAGCGGCAGCTGGGACGGTCGTAAGCTTCGAACAAGGGAGAACGGTAGTTTAACTGCTTGTCCGATCGTGCGCCGCGGCGGTGAAGAATCACTTTTGCTTTAGGCCCATGCAAAAAAGTTGCAGAGTGAGGGGTGGTATGAGGTGGGACTATATGTAAAGGACCTCAGGTTTGTATAGTTAGGAAAAATGCAATTTTCGACAAATTGTCATTTGTTCCGATACGTAATACAAACCCTCGGTCCCTTTAACAATAGGAAGACTCATTCTTGGTGGGTGGAATCTTGGGGAGTCTTTTTGGTGAACAGACTGGTGTTCTTTTCGTCCAACCTTGGAATGCCTCCCTGGTCGTAAGAGCAAGGGAGGGATCCCAAACCTCTGTCCGATTGATCGGGGTGTGCACCGCAGGATCAATGGTCAGACCTCTGAGCCAAGTACTAAGAGAGAGGCAGCGTATCTCTTCGTACCAGCATTGTAAGAACTTGTTCCTGTACAGGAGCCAACATAAAGTTATGGGTTTGTCTCAAGTAGGCATCCAATCCTTCCCCCTTGTTGGAGGAGTGGAGGATATTTGCTTCTATCCCTAACTAAAGGGATAGATTGGGGCTCGGTCGAGTACTTACCTGCATCGAATTCCTTTCCAGTTTTTCATGGTGACGACCGTGACCCTCTGCCCACACGGTAGTAGAGAGAGAAAGATGGAGAAGAGAAAGCCAGTCGCACTCTCATTCAACCATTGCATTCAATTCCTACAGTCCACCCAGAATCGATGCTGTTCTGTTCCTGCTTCGGGTGCTGGGTGCTGGGTGCCTGGGTAAGCTTACACAACGTGTTGAGCAGCCGACCACAAGGTCCCAAAGGAAAAGTATCCAAGGACTTGTGGGCAATATCCCGAAGGTAGAAGGACGTGAAGGTAGTCTGGTTGGCCCAGACACCTGCCTTCAGGACCTGCGCCACGGAGAAGTTCTTACGGAACGCCAAAGAGGGTCCAATACCTCTAACTTCGTGGGCTCTCTCGGTCGGAGCGTACGGATGTCGTCACTACCATCAGCCTCGTACGCTCTCCTGATCACCTCACGCAGCCAGAAAGAAAGCGTGTTCTTCTTGGATACTTCTTTCTTGGTAACCCCAGTGCTAACGAAGAGGCGTCGACACTCAGGCCTGAGGTGTCGAGTTTTCTTCAGATAGCGCCGTAGCGCCCTCACGGACAAAGCAGCATCTCATCCGTATCGTTGTCGGTGAAAATCCATTAGGGAGGGGATCGTGAAAGACTCGAACCTGTCGTCAGGGATCGACGGATTCTGAGTCTTAGCTACGAAATTCGGGACGAAATCGAGCGTCACAGATCCCCAGCCCCTGGAATGTTTAACATTGAAGGACAGACCATGAAGTTCCCCTACTCTCTTCGCCGATGCCAGGCAGCAAGAAGAGGGTCTTGAGGGTCAGATCCCTGTCTGACGACTCTCGGAGTGGCTCGAATGGTCTTCGAGTTGAACTCCTAAGGACGAGAGTCACATCCCACTCAGGGGGCCTGAGTTCCCTGGGTGGGCAAGACCTTTCGAAGCTCCTCATTAGCAAGGAGATCTCGAACGAGTTCGAGATGTCCAGTCCCCTCAGTTTTAGGACGAGCGCCAGTGCTGCTCTATATCCTTTAACTGTGGGTACTGAGAGAAGCTTCTCTCGGCGAAGAAACACGAGGAAATCCGCTACCATGCTGAAGAGTGGCTCTGAGAGGAGATAGACCCTGTCTACGACACCAACCACAGAAGACGGGGCCCACTTCCCCTGGTACACAGCTGCAGAGGACTGTCTGACGTGTCCAGCCATCTCTCTGTTGCTGCGCTGCGAGAAAAGCCTCGTCGTTCGCAAGAGATGGTGGATAACAGCCAGCCGTGAATTTGTAGGGACTGGACTGCTCGGTGGTAACCGCTCTAACGGGTGTGGCTGGGCTAGAATTGTTGTGCCAAGTGGGGCAATCTCTCTCGGGTTCTTTCCTCCGGTTCTTAACCGCAAGAAGAGCCAGCAGGTCCGGATACCAAACGGCTTGAGGTCGTTTGGGTTTGGGAGCCACCAGGATCATCCTGAGATTGGGAGTGACCAGCGCTCGGCTGATCACTTTCCGAATCATACAAAAGGGAGGAAAGGCGTAGACGAAGAGGTTTTGTCCCAGGGGAGGGTGTTGAAGAGCGTCCTCTGCAGCTGCCCATGGGTCCGGCACGGCTGAGCAAAAAACTTGAAGTTTTTTTGTTGTGCCGGGTGCGAACAGGTCTATGACCGGACTCCCCCCACAGGTTGAAGAGCCTTTCCGCCACTTCTGGGTGTAGGGACCACCTCGGTCCCTATTACCTGATCCCGACGGCTGAGCTTGTCTGCTACTACATTCCTCTTGCCTGGAATGTAGCGTGCTGACAGCTCTATCGAGTGAGCCGTGGCCCACTCGTGCACCTGCACGTCAACTGGTGTAGCGGGAGAGACACTAGGCCCCCCTTGCTTGTTGACCGTATGCCACTACTGTGGTGTTGTCGCACATCAACACCACCGAGTGTCCCATCAAGCGTCTTGGAACTCTTGGAGAGCGTAAAACGCCGCCTTGAGTTCTAGGACATTGATGTGAAGGTGCTTGTCGTGATGGTCCCACACACCTGCAGCCAGCAACTCCTCCAGGTGTGCGCCCCATCCCTCGGTCGATGCGTCTGAGAACAGCAGCATCTCAGTGGGGGGGGAGTGCGTAGAGGCACCCCTCTTAAGAGGTTCCTGTCGTCGAGCCACCAGGCTAGGTCCTGCCTCACCTCTCCGATGATGGACACGGGGAAGTAAGGTGGATCCTTTCTTTACCTGTGACCAACTCTCCCTAGTCTCCACTGGAGAGACCGCAGGTGAAGACGTCCGTGAGGAACTAAACTTCTCTCGAGTGACGACAGGTGGGCCGATCACGACTTGCCATTGCTGAGCTGCCTGTTTCCTGCCGAGACAGGAACCGGCCGCTGCCCCTCCCTGAATTTGCTGATCCTCAAGTCTGCGGGGCGGACTTGAGCTGCTACCGTATCGATCAGCATACCCAGGTACTTCATCTTCTGCTTGGGTTCGAGATCGGACTTCTCGTAGTTTATCACGATCCCCAGATCGCGACAAAACTTTAGAAGTCGATCCCTGTCCTGCAGCAACTGCGAGCGGGAGCTCGCCAGGACCAGCCAATCGTCGAGATACCTCGAGAAGACGTATCCCGTGCGAATGGGCCCAAGCAGACACCAGCGTGAACACTCTCGTGAACACCTGTGGGGCGGTTGAGAGACCGAAGCAAAGTGCCCTGAATTGGTACACCGTCCCGTCGAAGATGAAGCGGAGGTACTTTCTGGAGGACTGATGGATGGGTATTTGAAAATACGCATCCCTCAGGTCCACTGAAAGCATGAAGTCGTTCTTGCTGATGGAGTCCAGCACGGAACGTGCCGTCTCCATCTTGAACCAGTCTGGCGAACAAATCGGTTTCAGGGGAGAGAGATCTATCACCTGGGCGCCAGCCCCCGATGCCTTTTCCACTAAGAAAAGGCGGCTGTAAAAGCCCGGTGACCGATCCACTACGACTTCTACAGCTCGTTTGGTCAGCATGGTCTTGATCTCCTGCCGAAGAGCGTCGTCCTTTGAGGATCCTAGAAACATATGTCTGAAGATGGACCGGGTTGGAGGTGAGGGGTGGCCGAGATTCGAAGGGTAGTAGATATCCCTCCCGAAGGACGTCTACTATCCAGGTCTCGGCACCGTAGCGCTGCCAAGTTGCCCAATGGCTCGCTAGGCACCCCCCCACTTCCGGCAGCTGGTGAGGGGGAACGCCGTCCCTAGCGTTTCCCACCTCGCTTCGACTTCTTCCCAGCACCTCCTCGGGGAAAGGAGGGCTGGGAGGAGGGCTGGTTACGGCCTCCTTTACCAGAAGTTGAAGCAGGAAGAGTCTTTCCTCGGGGCTTCGATGGAGCAGCCGTCTTGAGCAGCCAAGGAAGCGCTAGCTAAACTCTTAGGCTTAGCCGCAGTTGTACGAGGTTGCCCAGAAACCTTCGTAACTGCCTGGTGAACCAGACGGTCACTGTCATCAGTGCGCCGTCTTCCACCGCAGCGTCCACCATCTCTCCGGGAAAGAGAGCGGAGGAACTCTTCATTGGTCCGTTACGGAGTCCATTTACCGCCTCACGCCCGGCCCCCTTGGCTACTCGTGTAAGGACAGCGTCCCTACGACGGAGAACCAAGTTGGCCCGCAGGTTTGCCGTCTGATGGGCGAGGTAGGCGATGGCCCTACCTCCAGACTGGCACAGTCTCCTGAAGTCGGGGGTCGTCTTCGAGGGCAGCGCCCCCGGAGTCGGCCGCGACCTTGGATACTGTGAGGGACCACAGATCAACCAAGAGACTGCCTGGAAAGCCGCCATAGCGGTAGCTTCCAGGCCCAGTGCCTCCTGCTGCGAGAACCACAAGTTCTCCGACAGGAGCTGCTGCAGGGACACACCTGAGTTAGCCTAGCTAGCTCGGGTTAACCTGTTTGGGCGGTATTGGATCCACTGATGGCACGTAGAACTTCGGCTGTCGCTGCAGAGGAGGAGGAAAGTAGCTTGGAAGACCGTCCTGACTTAAGTGAGTCCTCTCGTCCCGAGACGAAATTCTCCACCTGGTCAAGGACTGAGTCTGCAAGCTCCGATCGCGGCAGTCCCACCGTCAATTTGGGTTCCCTCTTCGGGCCCCAAAATGACTCGAGCCGGGACGTGGGCTCAGATGGTGGTAGCGGCGATCCTTCCCCCAGGTCGTTGTGCTGACGAATCAGCGCAATAACCTGGGCAAAGTTTCCTCGGATCTCGGGAGTCACAGCGTCCTGAGGAGTAGGACCGTCCAGTCCCTCCAACAGGAGCAGCTCTCGAGACCCTCCTCCTTCAGAAGGAGGAACAGCAACAGACCCCTGACGGTCGTCTCCAGCCACTTGCGCGTACGACCTGGCTGGTCCTAAGACCATGCCTGGTGCGTGCGGCATCGTGACGGGATTGTGAGCGGCGCACCTCTCACGATCACTCCTAGCTACCTCGCTCTTCCCGGTGTAGCCCGAGGAAGTTGAAGGTATAGGAGAGACAGACCTGACGCTCCCCCCCCCGCTCGCTGGCAGGACCAGCGTACGTGGGGGGCTGCAGCCGATCACCAACCCGCGGTGGGGATCGATCTGCAGGCCTGGCCGTGCCGCTCACCTGTGGCGAGCGGCTCGACTGAGCACGTCGACCCCGGTCCCGTGCGTCAGACGAGCTGCTGCTGGCCACCGTCTCCGTCCGGTCCCTGTGGGTCAGGTGATCTACAGAGCTCGCTTTCGCGGTGAGACCGGTGAGCGTCCTCACGGCACGTCAAACCGCTGGTACCAGCCGAAGCTGGTGCCGTTGGTCGAGGGGACCTCTTCCCAGCCTCAACCCGTGGCCGGTCAGAGACCGTCACGTCAACCCGAGTACCGGCTGGTCGCTACGAGAGCGGCCGCTGGCCTGGCGAGAGTCACTTGCGCGACTCTCGACAGTCTTCTGCTCCGTGCCTCGGTCATGACGGTGAGCAAGCTCAGCAGTCTTGACTTTAGCTGCACGGTCGCCCGAAGGAGACCGTACACTCGGACCTTCTCGCGAACGAGAAGTCGAGCCGGTACCTGGCTTAGCAGCAGTGCTACCAAGACCAGGCGCGGATGTACCAGCAGTAGCCAGCACATCCTTGGTCCCCGTCTTCTTCTTCTTCTCAGAAGAGGAGACGGGCCCTGTTCCCGAGGGAACAGGAGACCAGCAGAAGCACCCCACCCCCGTCACACCAGAGCGAGACGGGCCCTTCGAAGGTCCCGCAGGAGCCTTCTTAGGGGGGGAGGAGGCAGCCTTCTTCTTCTTCGGCTTGGAAGCCTTAGAAGTCGAAGGGGGAGAGGCGGCAACAGACGACGAAGAAGACGATGAAGACGACGACGACACCTTCCTCTTCTTCTTCCTCTTCTTCGTCAGCTCTCTCAGGACGGACGTCAGGTCTTCCATCCACGGAAAAGTCGGGCCAATTGCCGAAGCAACACGCCCCGACTGATCCTGTCCGGAAAGACCTGAGACCGGTGCAGCACCCTCCATGACGAGACGCGACGTGGGCAGGGGGCAGGCACGGCAGGATCGGCAGGGACATCAACAGGCAGGACAGGCACCATAAGGACCAGCACCAGCAGGACCATCAGCAGCAGGACCAGCACCAGCCCAGACAGGACCAGCACCAGCAGGACCAGCACCAGCAGGACCAGCACCAGCAGCACATCAGCAATGATGAGCGTCCCGCACCGCGCGCTTCGTAGGAGCGGCGCGAGCGGCTGGGCCAGCAACACTAGCTGCAGGTACGGCAGGTACGGCAGCATAGTCCGGCGTCACAGGCATCTCTAATTGAGCCAAACTCATCATTGGGACGGGCGGCAGATCCAGGGGCGAACTTTTGGGACAGCGAAAGTCGGGAGTCGGCAGCACATAGAATCCAGGTGGCGGCGGCACGCCCCTCTTAGGTACGGCAGCAATCGGCTTTTGGATTGATGCCGTGGGAGTCACCGACGCAATGTGTTGCGTGTAAACCACATGAGGAGGGGCGGCGTACGTACGCTGGTGTGGACACTGTATTAGTCGTTGTTGTGACTACACCATGAGTTACAACTGCCGACCCCGCCAGACGTTGAATCAAGCCCTGGATACTGGGGGTGCCCTGCAGTCCCAACGACGCCCACACCTGTCAAGGTTCGTCACTCACAGAAGGCACACCTGAGGGAGGAACAGTCGGGTCAGTTAGAGGGGCATCCTCACGCCTGGGGGAGGACGAACCCCACCCAGAGCGGACGGAAGACCCCGAGTACAATTGAACATCCGGGTATCGGGCGCCCTCCACACTCGACGGATCGAGTGAGGAGAAGGACTCCGAAACCCCCCCCGCAGGGGAAGGCGCAAATCGTGGGGGCTGAGCTGGAGGTAGGAAGGATGACGAGGTATCCGTCACCAAAGGAGTCGCTGGAGAGCTTTCCGACGACTCCTTGGTCGATCTACGCCTCTTCCTACCCTCGTACAGCACCCACTGCGCCTCGGACCAATTCACACAAACATTACATGGTTCGGCTCGGGAGCATTCTCGCCCCCGACACCGATAACAATTCATGTGGATCAATGTCAGGATAAGAGCGGAATCCGCCGCATTTACGCCCTCCAGCCCGGGACACACTCTACGGGCAGCTGGTGGGCGCGGCGAAAGCTCTTCTTGATCCTATAATTAATTAAATTCACTTCACAATGAAAATGAAAAAAGAGTACTTACAATTTCATTCAAGACCACAAACAACCAGTCAGAAGAAATTGTAAACATCCAAAGCACACGACGAAATAGCGGGCAGAGCGATGACGAGCACGTCCTGTCACACCACGGCCGAAAGCAAAAGTGATTCTTCACCGCCCGGGCGCGCGCGCGCGCGCACGATCGGACAAGCAGTTAACTACCGTTCTCCCCTTGTTCGAAGCTTACGACCGTCCCAGCTGCCGCTAGTTACCTTCCTATTGTTAAAGGACCGAGGGTTTGTATTACGTATCGGAACAAATGACAGTTCAAAACTTCTTATGTTATTGTACCTAAACTTCATTCTATTTCGTGGAAGAGACTCTGACTAATGAATGAGAGCTCTTCCGATGGTAGTCCATTTCATCAGGAGTTCGCGCAACTTTTGTTGACGAAAGGAGAGACCTCCTTGGAGCGTCGACCAGACTGGAAAAGTCACCTTATTCCGATGCGAGAATTCTTACACCGATATGTTTACTTGTATCCCACCCCAATGCCTGCCTTGCCGCATAGTCTTGACAGAGGCTGGCAAAAAAGAAGTCTTTCTTTGCGCTTTTCTCGACTCCATCCAATCTTGAACCTTTTTAAAAGCTATTTTCGTTGAAAGAGACTTCTTCATTTTAGCAATTATGATATTGTTAAGAACAATAAAGTTTGTTCATACTTACCCGGCAGATAAATATATATATAGCTGTATTTCAGAGAAACACCAAGCTATACATACTCCGCCGGGCGCGTTTTATGAACAAACACAGGAATCTTGGTCGGTTTTCGATAACGAAAACTGAGAAGGAGGATAGCGAGGAGCCACAGGTTGGAATTCGTCTCCAACTGAAGCTCGAA